>NW_022985571.1:294148-309967 GCF_010093815.1 Pseudovirgaria hyperparasitica
TATTATTATTATTATTATTATTATTATTATTATTATTATTATTATTATTATTATTATTATTATTATTATTATTATTATTATTATTATTATTATTAATTAGTTAAATATAGTAAAGTTTCTATATCGGTTTAGGGCTTATGTTACGTATTACCATTATTAACGGTCATGGACTAGTCAAGTTTGATTTAGGTGTCAGTATATGCCTGGTACACATTACAGGGTCGAAATCTCGCACACAACGCCATTATGGTTACAATCGCGACCATTCAACCAGCGCCAACGCTCCCTTCACGTCTCCTCCGCTTCTTCGCGAAATACCCACCCGTCCCAATCGCTCGCAAGCTCGCTGAGACCGGCGCTTATGAGAGCGCAGACTTGGACTTGGATAAATCAACAGTCTCGACAGAAACCACTTCTTTGGCATTCGATACAACAGCCCTTACGGCAACATCCTCCTGTAAGCATTCTCGTAAAGAGTGTGATGGCTCTCTTCCGTACCGCTCGCCCTTCGCACCGCAAAAAAACTTCGTGACAGGCAAATGGCGCGGTCCGATATATGGTCTCCGTCAACAGGCCGACATCTGCAAGCTAGCGCGGGCATATGAAGTGGAAGACTGGTTACCATGGAGTATTAAGAAACAGGGCGAGCGCGAGAAGCGGCGTATTGAGAGAGGGCTACAGGTACGAGGTACTGGTGTGGGTCAGAAGCCAAAAGGAAAGAAATGGGAGAGACAGTTGGGACCGAAGCTGGAGAAGAGGAGACAGGCAATGCTAGAGATGCCACAATTAATCAAGGAGTGGAGACTAGTAAGCTTCTTATTACTCGAGGATTTGTGCGAAGGTGTGCTAATAACAGTCGCAGGCTGGACGATCCAGAGGTTGGAAGAAGTGGCCGAAATAACCGTCGCATTTGTATCGCTCTTCCGACTGTAGTTTTATGCTGCGTCGTTGGCATTAGCACTGTAATGAGGTTTTTAGCACCATCGATGCGGTTTGATCAAGTGCGGCAACTGTGTTTATATAAGATCTACATATCCATTAAGAGCGGTATCACTGGGTGACACAACGAGTCATGAATTTTTAATAACCATAAGCAAACATGGTACTAAGAACAAGTCGATTATTACAAGCCACGATGTCTACTTCATGGCCTTCTCTGCCTCCATTTCATCGGTTACAAGATTGAATTCAATGGAAGCTTCCTTCTCTTCTAATGTCGGTCTCGAAGACAGTTTCTCTGTGGAGGACTCCTTAACAACTTTATTCGCGTCGTGACTTTCCATCTGCTTGTCACCCAAGATGTTTCGTATCTTGAAACTCTCTTCTTTTAGTAATTTACGCTCGCCGGGATTTTGCGGATTGGGGTAGACGTGACTATTGATAACTCTCGACTTCCTCGTCCAGCCAGTCTTGAACCTTTTTCCTAATTCAAAACGAGGTAATGGATGGGCTTCTGTGTTAAAGACGACTTGGTCAAGAGGAAGAATATCACCCTCTGAGAACAGGAGGTACATGTACTTGAGAGTTTCGGCCTATACTCAATCAGCTGTGATCTCGCTAGCAGTGAAACAATATGATGACACACCAGCCAGAATGATTCCATGTTATCGCGCATTATAGGCGGTGTCCGGGTCACATCCTGTATCGAACTAAATCCATTCCCATCATTAGTAATAGTGTATTGTACAAAGCTCTGGAACATTTCCCAGCCCCATTCTCTGTACTTAATATCACCAGTGATTCGCCACATGTAGAAAAGTGACTCAACGGTTTCGGGTCGCTGAAGGTTATGTCGGTCATTTTGGTGAATGTCAATATCTTGTCGCCAATCAGCGTCTTCGGAAGGATCCAAATTCTCCGGGGAATGTAGAACCTCATCATGCATCATCTTTGGGGGATCGTAGATGTTAAAGTAGACGATTTCTGGTGCTAGGCCTGTTTTAGTGTGCTTGTACATGGCCCAGCAGGTCTTCATTAGCTGTTTCGCAAGTTCAATATCATCTTCCTGCTGCTGTATCCAACCTATCTTCTTGGCTTCAGTGACATTCTTTCCACCAGTGGCTCCTAGAGCGATGGCACTGGGCATAAAGCACACTAGGTGGTCCATTTTAGGTGTCAAGGCACCTCCGAGTCCGTTCTGGCGCTCTCCCAATACGGTAAGATTTGAGGGATAGGAATATGTAATCAGATGTTTGCGAATGCCACGCATGGCTTCATCCCACATATCCAAATATATAGGCTCCTGGTTCGAGGTCTGATGGTACTGTTTGATGAGATACTCTTATCGTCAATCAGTCAAGTGATACCAAGTCGCTATCCCCTTCATGCTACATACCATAATAGGAATCTCCACGGCTCCCAAGACGGATATTTTCACCATAAAAAGCCCCTCGGTCTGGGTTGACAAAAATCGGGACGAGGCCATCCTTGGCCCCGATATCGTCGACTGCTCTCATGACTTCCTCAGTCTTCTCCCAGTAGCTTTCTTCGCCAGTCAACTTAGCAAGGTACTTCATTTCTAGCTGGAGTGTCGTGGCTTCAGCCGTTGATGACGAGCCTCCGTCGACATGAGAATGAATGCCTTTCATAGTGTGCAAGTTGACACTCGCATACGGAATTCCCGTGGGTGAGTCATATGCTCCAAGCAGTCTATCCGCTAGATCCGTAGCTTTTTCCAGATATAGATCATCCTCATCTTCTCCTTCCGCTAGCGTTATTGGCGCCATATTCGGAAATTGACTAGATAGATAGTGCGCTGACAGCAGGCCCCCGAGCATTCGTATCGTCGTTTCGAAGGTGTTGACATCATGGTCAATGTCGTAGTTAAGAGTCGTAGATATCCATTCCCTCGCGTGAGTGAGTTCTGTCGTAAGATTCATCAGAATTAAAGTATCAAGTGCATCCACGATGATCCACCCTAAGCCATTACCGGCCATCTGACGACCGTGTTTTGCGATCGGTTGGAATTCGTCATACCCTACGTCCGATTCAGTCAGTATTGTACAGGTCTCCTAGTCTGATATACCGCTTACCCCAGCCATGTTCCTCGTACGCAGACCAACTGAGCTTGAAAGCGTCCTTGACCCTTTCTCTCCTCCAATCCCAATCGACTTTCTCGGGTGCACCCCAAAAAGTCCATGAGCTCTGACCTTTATTCTTCTTGTCCTGGGGCTCTTTACTAGCTTTACCCAGCCATCCCGTCTGGTAGAAGAATGTTATGGACAGAAGCGCCCCTATTCCAAGGGTCATCTGTTTCTTCCACCAGGGGTTCCATCTCCTTGTTCCATACCGTGAGTGAAATGGTTTGTCTTTATACATAGGCAGCCTGTCTTTATTGTTGCCGAACACTTCTCCGATTTTGCCCGCTACACCATCCGTAGTATTGGAGTGACGTGATCGTTGCGAGGTTCCCCATGCAGCGCCTTCGTATTGAATCCTACCAGGATCGCGACGCGGACTCGCAAATGAAAGTGAATCTGACATTCATTCCATAGCCTCGGCGGTGGATGAGTCTTTTTCAGGTGCGACGTCGGCGAAGGCCTAGGTTATTATGCTTCTGAGAGTGTTAGACGCGGAGTTACGGAGGTGACTGAGAGGTGATCCGTCCTTTTTCTTACAACCTGAAGAGCTTGGCACTTGTGCGTGTACTTACCTCTGTTTCCATTCTAGAGCTATTTAATTATTAGAATTCTATTACTCTATATATATTATTTATAATAAACTATATAAAAAAACTTTTTATACTCTAAGGGACTAAAACTAGTTAATTTAGAGTAATATAGTAATCTATATATATTAATTAATAGAGTATACTAAGTATAATAACTTTTAATATATATATATAGTATATAATATATAATAGTACTAATATATAGAGATACTATATATATACTTAAAAACTCTTTAGAGTAGTAAGTATAGACTACTACTAATAAATACTAATATACTAACTCTCTTTTATTAGTTAAGAGTAGTCTAGAACTAATAATTATAGTAGTCTTAGATACTAATATACTCTAGCTTCTACTAGGTATATCTCTACTACTAGTATAATAGAAATAACTATATAATAGTATATTCTAGAATAACTAAACTACTATCTAGAAAATAAAGAATAACTAAGAGTATAAAATATTATAAATAACTAAGATAGAGAGAACTCTACTTAGAGATACCCTTATAAATAAGATTAAATACTAGATAATATATATAGAAATAGAGATTAAAAAGAAAGAAACTATCTTTCTTAATATCTTCTAGAGTCTAGTCTAGAATATCTAAGAACTTATTATAGAAATAAAGTAGATACTAGAGTTAAACCTAGAATCTAGACTAGACTAGATTAAGACTAGTCTATTAAAGATCTAGATAAATCTTATCTAGAAAAAATACTCTAGTATATAGATATAAATTACTATACTAATAGATAGAGCTACGAAGTCTTACGAACCGTGTCCACGTTATTATAGCTAGGTAATGCCTCTTCGGAGGTAGTAAGAGGTTCGGAGCGGCGTTAATAGTGACCTCGTCGTTACTAGATAGGTAGTTATAGAGTTTTCGCGACGTATTACTCTATAGAGACTACACCGTAATAAACTAGCTAGGATAGTATATACTTCTATCCTATTCTTAATTAACACGTTAAGAGAAGTCTATAAGGATACTAGAATAAGAAAACTATCTAACGTACTACTACTATATCGAAAGTAGGCCTAAATCTACCTTACTATATAGGTAGAGAAAGCGGAAGTCCTAGTAGCGTGATAGGATACCTTAAGGCTTAAATGGCTCTAGGTACGTAAGGATTAGTAAGAAATCACGTTAAGGGTAACTATAAACTACTACGGATGAACTTATTAAGGCTAACTCTCCTATAGTATTAAACTACGTTTATTAAGACGCCTAGCGCGACTACTAGTAGCGCGACTCTATTAAGACCTTTCGCTTAATATAGGATACTACTTAGGTCTAGAATAGATAGAGCGGCTCCCGCGTATAAGAGATATTATAGTCTACTATAGAAGATAGGGCGCTAGTATATATAGATAATAGTATACGGATATAGATAAGAGGCGGCTATAGAGATCTATTAAAAAGTAGTAGAAATAAGTCGGGTTAGTAGATAGAGAATACTTAAGTCGCCTAGGCGTATTACGTAAGTATACACGTATAGAATTTAAAGGATACTCGTCTATAAGATACGGTCGGCCTATTATAGAGAGATTCTTATAGGTAATATAAAACTAGATAGTAGCTATACTTAAAGGCGGGGCGTGGTATATAGTAGTAACTACTAGCTCTAAGGACCTTACCCCTTTAATAGACTCTAACCTTTAGTATATCTAGAAGTAGGCGGGATCACGTCCTAGCTAGGGAGACTACTATATAGTCTAAGAGAATAGATACATGTGTTAATTTATAAAGAGATAGAACGTATCGCTAGACACGCACGCTAGTAATATAAGTTTAAGGAGTAAACCTCGTAGTTTCCTAGCTAGATAAGGCGTTATGCCCCTCTTCTAGTAGAGCTAGAGGTATAAGTCTAAAGGGGATAAGATAAGGCGAAAATAGGAGTAGGGCCTAATGGTATAGGGCACGTTAAACCTATAGGAGTTATCTAACTTCGAACTAGAGGCCCGAATAACAAGGTACCCGGACCGGATAGAATACCGAATAGGTACCTTAAACGTACTATACTAGCTACCCTACCGCTTATTAGTTATATATTTCAAGTATATATTAAGAATGGATACCACCCCTAAAGCTTCCGGGCCGTCTATACTATTATACTCCCGAAACTAGGGAAGAACCCTAGCTCCCTAAAAGGATAGAGGCTAATTACCCTCCTCTTCTATCTCGGGAAGATACTAGAGGCCATGATCGCGAAGAAGATAAGCGCCGTAGTATAGGAATATAACCTCCTCCTAGTAAACCAGAAGGCGAAGACTAGAAGCTCCCTAATTACCGCTATCTAATATATCCTCGAAGTTGTCTAGACCGTATAGAAGTAGGGACGTGTAGTAATACTACTCTCCCTTAATATAGCCGGCGTATTTAATAAAGTAAACCATACGAGACTTATCTATAACTTACGGAAGAGGCGTATACCCGCGGAGATTACGCGGTTTATATAGTCCTTCCTTACCGAAAGAGTTACCTAGATATATATCCCCGGATATTAAAGTAAGTATAAGAAGATAGCTTACGGCATCCCATAAGGAAGTACTATCTTCTCGATTCTCTTTCTCTTCTTTACTATAGACCTTCTCTAGAGAATATAATATATAGAGATAGTAGGATATATAGACGATATATACCTTCTAGCTATTAATAATAATACTAGCTAAATATATAGACGACTCGAATAAGACCACGGGAGATACATCTAATAGGCAAAGCGCCACGGAGTAAAGTTCGCCCCCGAAAAGTACTAACTTATATACTTTATTAACCGCTATAGGAAATGGGCTACTAGAGAAGGCGAGTAACGCCCTAGAATAGACGCCTTTAACGAACCGCCGATATAAAGTATACACGTACTCGGCGTTATAATCGATAATAAGCTTAAATAGGGACCATAGGTAGTATACGCCGTTTCTAGGGCCCTCTAGATAGAAGCCGCTATACGCCGGATTATAGCCTTTACGTAGGGAACCGCCCGGGATAAGGCACGCTAGCTATATATATCTATAGTACGACCCGCCTTCACGTACGGACACGAGTACTAGTATATAGCCCTTATATAGACTAGGCGAATAAAGCTCGAATCCATATAGAACCGTATACTCCGTCTTATATTAGGCATATATAAAGCTACTAATACGGTACTACTACGACGCGAGATAGACGTTATAAGTATATATAACTTCTACTAGATATAGAGGGTAGTATACTTTACTAAATAATAAGTATAGAAATATATAGAAAATATAGAATATACCTTCGCCGCGCTACGCGCGCGAGTTAGTATATACTACTAAGTACTCTTATATATAGGCCGGACTTAACTATAGTATAAGTACCCGATAGAAATAGACTCGAACTAAGTAGTATAAGAGATTAAGAATAATCTAGATACCCTTCTAGACTAATAGAGCCTTCGAGAGCTTGGACGAAGTATATAGTTATAGATCTAAGATAAGTAGAAAGAGATACTCTAGGCCTAGTAGGCCTTCTAGTAGAATAGGTACCTAGAGTAGATCTAAGGACTATAGAAGGAGCCGAGTAAATAGATATATAAAGGGCTTATAAAGGCCTAGGCATCTATACTCCTCTAAGCCCGAATAGACGCTATAGAACTTCTATACTACCTCTATAAGAGAGGCGTCTCTAACGTGTCTCTATAGTATAAGGCGTGCGGCCGGAGAGGTATAATACGCTACTATCTTATAATATACCCTAATCTTTATACGTAAAGGTAGAAGCTCATCTATATAATAAGAACCTCTAATATTATATAATGGCTTAATAAGTACCCTAAGGACGTCGCCTAGTAGATAATTATATACCTACTACTCCTCTAATTCTAGTAGACCTAGAAATATATACTAGAAGAAACCCGGTATATATTGGAGGAAACCCGGTATATACCGGAAGAACCCCTTAACTAATAACCTCCGCACCTACACGTGCTATCTAAGGGTAAAATAACGGTAATATAGGCTATAGGCTAATAGGCGTACCCTATAGCTATATACTTAAGACGAAATAAAGGTTTAACGAGATGTAGTTATAGATATAAGGAAGTTTTTCCCTATGGGGTTTCTTCTTATATAGTAGCCTAGACTAGAGGAGGTATAGGCCTGTAGAGTACTACTCTACCTAGTTATATAATATTATTATTATTATTATTATACTAATAGATAGTATAACTAGAATAATTTAAATACTAAGAATATCTAAAAGAGAAGTATATAATATATAAATTATTATCTAGAATAAAAAAGTACTTATATATATAAGTTTTATATATATAATAACCTTATAATCTATTATATATAATATATAAGTTATATAGAATAAGAGTCTAGCTCTACTCTATTCTATTCTATAGAAGTACGTTCTCTAGTATTCTATAGAAGAGTTCTAGTTCTACTCTACTCTAGAGCTATTCTATCTCTACTCTACTCTAGAGGTAACTAGCTCTATTCTACTCTAGAGACTAGACTAGACTCTATAACTTCCTTAGAGACTATAGACTAGGAGACTTATATTAATATAAGCTAGTACTAGCTTATATTAGATTAAGTAGGAATCGGAAGTACATGGATAGAGATAATATATTAATTAAATATATTAACTCTTAGCGTACTAAAATGGACTAAATCGGATAGTTATAGAATACTATTAGTATTTAGTATACCATTTAATATATATTATTAATTCTTAATAATAACGTACGTAAATTATATATATATAGACCTTCCTATAGCCATAGATAGTCGTCTCTTTAAGCCTTTTAATTAAATATACTTTATATACTATATATTATGTCCCTTAGTCTTATTCATTTAAGATACCTTCTATACTACCTATCCTCCTAAGGGTATTATATATATCTATTTTATATATACCCTTTTAAAACTTTTATAGGTTATAAGCCCGGCTCTTACCTAATTCTTTTATGAATTAAGACCTCTTTTATCTATACTTTAAGCTTTAAAGATAACCCTAGGGCGTTCTATTTATATTAGACGTCCCTATACCTCTTTCTCCCTTCCTAGAATACTTCTAGAGTTTAAAATAGATACTCTTGGCCTACGATAAGTCCCTGCTTACCTTACTCTAGTAATAGAGAATTATAAGGTTCTACTATAGATAATTGGATTCCCTAGAGGGCCCTATAGAAATTTAAAAGTATTACTTATAGGTATTGACTTATATAGCTACTAGGAAGGTAGAATTACTCTATTCGTTTGCTCTAAGTCCCTCTAGAATTAGAATTATTAAAATATAGAGGGTAATTCTACCCAGCTTAGAGTAGAGACTTCTAAGCACCTAGCGTCTAAGTTATACTTATACTCTTTATCTATTAGTAGAGGAAAGGATCCCTAGATTACCCTAGAATACGCCTAAAAAGTAATTATAATACTTTATATTTAGGTTACTATCTCTAGAACTTAATTCTAAGGTATAGAGTATCTAGAAAAAATAGAGTAAATTTCAAAAATTAATTACTCTATAAGACACCACCTAAAATAAGTAATTTTTATATTACTAAGTGCGTTACATTACTATATACTATATATATAAGTTTCAGCTTGGTATTGATTCCTAATTAAGAAATAAAATACAGTTTATGTCATTTTACTTAATGTCTACACCTCTAGATACCATAAAATTAAATATTACTCTGTTATTTATAATTTAATACTAACTAAACTTTATATACTATATTATAGTATTACTATAAGCTTATATTATAAGTCT
Organism: Pseudovirgaria hyperparasitica; assembly: GCF_010093815.1. Classification (NCBI taxonomy): domain Eukaryota; kingdom Fungi; phylum Ascomycota; class Dothideomycetes; order Acrospermales; family Acrospermaceae; genus Pseudovirgaria; species Pseudovirgaria hyperparasitica. Next base: position 303,578 of record NW_022985571.1, read on the forward strand.
TATAATCATAGCTCTTAAATTAAGGTCTCTAGAATTTATCTAAATTCTCTCTAGAAAATAGTAGAGCTAGATTAGCTCTACTTATATTTATCAGAGTATAGAACCTAAAAAATGAGCGATTTATCTAAAATTCCTAGACTCTTAGGAGCTAGTAATTATAATATCTAGGCTATTAGAATGGAGTCTATTCTAATAGAAAAAGGTTATACTACTACTATAGAAGCACATTCTAAGAGCATGAATAGTCTTAAAATTAAGAACTATATACTAATAGTAAGAAAGACTATGTCTATTATTAGACTAGTACTTGCTAATAGCCCTTTACTCTAAATAAGGAATATATTAAATCCCTTTAATTTATAGATAAGGTTAAAGAATCTATACTAGGTAAAGGGGTTTAGCTCTAAATTCTTATTATATAAAGAATTATTTAATACTACTCTTAGAGCCTCTAAGAATATAGAGGAGTATTTAAATAAGATTATAAGAATTAGAGATAATCTAAAGTCTAAATCACTTAAATTACCTAATAAATTCATAATAGCATGGGTATTAAATAACCTTACTAAGGAATATAAAAACCTAGTAACTATTATTACCCAGTCTATTAGAAAGGATAAGGATAGAGATATAGATAAAATATTTAATTATCTACTAGATGAGTCTAGAAGGATAAAATTAAAGTCTTTACTAAAAAATGAGATAATTGATATAGAAATGGCCAATAATACTAGTTCTAATAAATGCTCTTACTATAAGAAACCAAATTATATAGAAGATAAGTGTTTTAAAAAATATCCTCATTTAAAACCCTCTAATAAGGGGAAAGGAAAGCAAAAGCAAAAGAAAGAGAAAGAGAAGAATAAAGAGATAAATGCTTCTTCTAAACAAGAAGAAGAGGTATTTACTACTTTAATTAATGACTCTACTATTTAAAAAATAGAGTCTATTAATAGCTCTTTCCATAAAACCTCTTAGATTATAGATTTAGGGGCTAGCATTAATATATACTCTAATAAGAGTCTCTTTATTAGTATTAAAGAATGTAATAATACTATTAAATAGGGAGATTTAAATAGAGTTATAAATGCTAGTGGTATAGGCGATTATAGAGTTCTAATTACATCTACTAATATAGAGATATTAATTAAGAACTATCTTTATATACCTAATTTTGGAGTAAATCTATTATCTATAGGAAAGATAATTAGAGATGGAAAGTCTATATTATTTAAAGATAACTATGCCTATATCTATTCAAAGAATAAGAGGCTATTAGCTAAGGCTAGTATAATAAATAATATTAGTATTCTTAAGACAACTCCTATATATAAAGAACCTGATTCTTTATATACCTCTATAGAAAATGAGATTATAGACACTTAAAGTAGTTCTATTAATTCTACTATAGATTTATAGTATAATAGATTAGGCTATATAAATCAAAAGGCATCAAATCAACTTAAAAATAATAAGATTATAGAATTCCTAGATAATAATCTATTATATAAAGAGTGTGAAATATATCTAAAGGCTAGTTATACTAAAATATATAAGTCTAATTATATTCCTAAACCTAAGGAATATCTAGAGGTTATATATAGTAACATTTATAGTCCTTTACCATCTACTATAAATGATTATATATACTTTATAACTCATTTAGATAGCTATTCTAAATATCTAGAGGTAGATATTATGAAAAATAGAGATGAGAACTTCTTAATTACTAAGAATTATATTACTAGATAAGAAAACTAGTCTAATAACAATAATAAAGTAAAGAGATTCCATTCTAATAATGCTAGAGAGTATAAATCATCATTATATAAGTCTTATTTTGATGAAAAAGGCATAGAATATACCTATACATGTCCTTATAGTCTAGAATAGAACTCTAAAGTAGAGAGAATTAATAGGACATTACTTAATAAAGTTAGATTATTACTTTATTAAGCTAATTTACCTTATTATTACTAGGCTAAAGCTCTATTAGCTACGTGTTATCTATATAATAGAATACCACATTCTAGTATAGAATATAAAACTCCCTATGAACTTAAATATAGTAAAAAACCAATTATTACACATATAAAAGTATGGGGTTCTAGAGTATATAAAAAGGAACATATACCTAAGAATAAATTAGAGCCAAGAAGTAGCTTATATTATCTTATAAACTATAATGATAATAATTAGTATAAATTACTTAATATTAGTAATGATACTACTACATGGGCTAAAGATATTACTATACTAGAGAGTACTTTTTATAATAAAAGTCAAAAACTCTACTTAGACTCTCTAGAGCAAGAGTTTATATATAGAGAACTAAGTGAAAATGAATCAGAAGAAGACGAAAATTACATAGATAATGAGTCTTCATATGTTTCAAATACTCCTAAAATTACAGCCGAATCGGGTGATAATTACAGTTAGAATCAATTTATGAATAATAGAGAAAATCAACCTAGACTCTCTAGAGGGTCTAGAGACTCTAGACAACCTAGATAGTCTATAGACTCTATTAATTTAGATTTAGAAGACGAATTAGCTTATACTAATAATAGTAATATTAATTCTAATGCTATGTGTTATTATACTTATAATAGTCTATTTAAATTTAGTGCTTATAATATATCCTTAGATATTATAGAGCCAAAATCATATAAATAAGCTATGAAAAGTACACATGCTATAGAATGGAAAAATGCTACTATTAAGGAGTATAATGACTTATTAAGTTAAAATACATGGGATTTAGTAGATAAACCTAAGAATAGTTCTACTAATATAATCTCTAGTAGATGGGTATTTAAAATTAAACTAAACCTAGAAAATACCATTAATAAGTATAAAGCTAGATAGGTAGCTAGAGGTTTTCTATAAAAATATAGAATAGATTACCTAGAAACCTTTGCTTATACTATAAGACCTATAGTAATTCGTTTATTACTACTTATAGGCGGGTTATATAATCTTGAAATACATCAATGGGACTTTAAATTAGCTTTTCCTAATGCTAGATTAAAAGAAACTATATATATATACCAGCTAGAGGGGTTTATAGACTCTAATTACCCTAATAGAGTCTATAAATTAAATAGAGCTTTATATGGACTTAAGCAATCAGCTAGAGAGTGGCAAGACCTACTTAAGGATATATTAATATCCTTAAAATTCACTTAAATTATAGCTGAAAATGCAGTCTATATTAGAGATAATCTAATTATTTCAGCCTATGTAGACGATATATTAGTTTTTGCACCTAATACTAAAGATATAGATAACTTCTATTTAGAGATAACCAAGTACTCTAAATTAGATATATCTAATCTAGGGCAAGCTAAATATTACCTAGGAATGGAAATAAAGAGAGATAGAACTAAAGGTTCTATTATATTATCTTAATCTTCTTTTATTAAGAACTTATTAATTAAGTTTAATAAAGAGAATATAAAGCCATCTAAAATACCTTTATCTCTAGGTATTAAATTAGATAAAAACCCCTTACAAGCTAAATTAAAAGATATTAGACAATTCTAAAGGGAAATTGGTTCTCTTATCTATTTAACTAGTCTAACTAGATGTAACCTAAAATACCTAGTAGGCTATCTAGCTAGATTTATATCTAATCTAAGTCTAGAACACTTTAAAGCCTTAAATAAGCTATGGCAATATATATTATTTTCTAAGGATTTAGAAATGGAACTCTATATTAATAGAGACTCTATTAAATCTAATAATATAATAGCTAAAGGTTATGTAGACTTAGATTGGGGGGGGGATATATCTAGAAAAAGCACTACTAGATATATATTCCTTATAGGGAATAACCCTATCTCCTGGGATTTAAAATTACAAAAAACTATAGCACTTAGCTCCTATAAGGCTGAATATATGGCCCTTAAGGAAGTAACTAAGGAATTATTATATATTAAGTCTCTTATTACTTAAATCCCTATATTAAATAATATAGAGATTAAGGACTTATATATAGATAATTAATCAGCTATAGAAATTGCAAAGAATCCAGCCTATCATGCTAGAACTAAGCATATAGACATTCAATACCATTTTATTAGAGATAATTACCTAAGGAAGGTAATTAATCTAATATATATAAATACTAAGAACCAAATAGCAGATAGTCTAACTAAGGCAGTTGACTACTCTATATAGAAGTATTTTATAGACTCTATTAATTTAATTAATAGAGCTAATAACCTATAAAAATAAAAAAATAGTATATAAGGTATATATATATATATATAGATTAAGGGGGTGTATAAGTTTTATATACATAATAACCTTATAATCTATTATATATAATATATAAGTTATATAGAATAAGAGTCTAGCTCTACTCTATTCTATTCTATAGAAGTACGTTCTCTAGTATTCTATAGAAGAGTTCTAGTTCTACTCTACTCTAGAGCTATTCTAGTTCTACTCTACTCTAGAGCTATTCTACCTCTACTCTACTCTAGAGGTAACTAGCTCTATTCTACTCTAGAGACTAGACTAGACTCTATAACTTCCTTAGAGACTATAGACTAGGAGACTTATATTAATATAAGCTAGTACTAGCTTATATTAGATTAAGTAGGAATCGGAAGTACATGGATAGAGATAATATATTAATTAAATATATTAACTCTTAGCGTACTAAAATGGACTAAATCGGATAGTTATAGAATACTATTGGTATTTAGTATACCATTTAATATATATTATCGATTCTTGATAATAACGCACGTAAATTATATATATATAGACCTTCCTATAGCCATAGATAGTCGTCTCTTCAAGCCTTTTAATTAAATATACTTTATATACTATATATTGTGTCCCTTGGTCTTATTTATTCAAGATACCTTCTATACTATCTATCCTCCTAAGGGTATTATATATATCTATTTTATATATACCCTTTTAAAACTTTTATAATATAGATCTAGTAAGTATCTCTAAAGAATATTATTAATAAAATTAATAAATAGAAAGAAATATAGTTAAATATAGTTATAGCTAAACTTACTTTAGATAATATAATACTTATTACTATTACTAATATAGTCTAATAGACTATCTTCTATAATCTAAATATAATAAATAATATCTTCTCTAGTATATCTATTTATAAAAATATATATCTAATATAGATATATACTATTCTTATCTAGAACTATATTATTAGAAATAATAATATTAAGTAAATAAAGTAATCTAATAACTAGAAGTACTCTAGAATTAAGATTATAAAAGTATAGTAGAAAAATATATAGAGAATTAAGATATAATTAAAAAAATACTCTATTATAATAATAGAGCTTAGAGACTCTATTTTTATCTATAGAATTATATAAGAAGACTTCTTAGCTAAAGAAGAACTACTTATAGTAGAACTATAGGACTAGATATAGATAATAATCTAATACTTTAATTATTAAGGGTATAAATATACTAGATAGAGATACTCTTAAAAGTCTATATATAGCTAGTATTATTAGAGCTATAGTATCTAAGAATACCTCTATAGAGTCTAGAGTAATAGTATATATAATAGAAATACTACTAAGTACTCTAACTATAATAGAAAATACCTATTCTAGTTAGTAATATATATAAAATATAAATAAGTTACTAAGTATATTAATACTATAAAGGTAAGAGAAATAAGATAGATATACTAGACTATAAGATCTCTAGTAACTACTCTAATCTTACTAACTACTCTAATCTTATTTATAAATATATTAATTAATCTATAAGGGGGTAGTAATAATATATAATAGTATACTATATAGAGAAAGATAGACTGTTCTAGAGATATACTTAAAGTAGCTACTATATAAGGGTAATTACGCCTTAATATAACTAGTATATAGACTTAAGCTTTCTCTAATACCTAATAAGAAGTTAGAATACCCTTATTATTATATAGATAAATATATAATATAAATAAGAAAACTAGATAACGCTCTTAGAGAAGATAGATATTATAATAATAGCTATCTAGAAACTATATAAATACTACTAAACTAATAAACTAAAAATATACCTAGAGTATTATACTATCTACCCTTTAAGTCTAGATAGAAGAGTTCTATTCTATATATATAAATTAATCCCACTCTTAGAGTAGTTCTATATAGAATAAGATAATCTCTAAATAATACTATATCTCTAGATAAATATAAGATCTCTCTATATCTATAATAATAATAATAATAATATTATATAACTAGGTAGAGTAGTACTCTATAGGCCTATGCCTCCTCTAGTCTAAGCTACTATATAAGAAGAAACCCCATAGGGAAAAACTTCCTTATATCTATAACTACATCTCGTTAAACCTCTATTTCGTCTTAAGTATATAGCTATAGG
>NW_022985571.1:309977-316984 GCF_010093815.1 Pseudovirgaria hyperparasitica
ACTATATAAGAAGAAACCCCATAGGGAAAAACTTCCTTATATCTATAACTACATCTCGTTAAACCTCTATTTCGTCTTAAGTATATAGCTATAGGGTACGCCTATTAGCCTATAGCCTATATTACCGTTATTTTACCCTTAGGTAGCACGTATAGATGCGGAGGTTATTAGTTAAGGGCTGCCCTTAACTAATAATCGGGGTTCTCCCGGGGTTCTTCCGGTATATATTAGATTACTACTAGCGTATACCGGGTCTCTTCTAGTATATATTTCTAGGTCTACTAGTACTAGAGAAGTAGTAGATATATAAGTATCTATTAGAAGACGTTCTTAGGGTACTTATTAAGCTATTATATAATATCTAAAGTCTTTATAATATAGATAACCTATTACTATTATATATAGAGGTTAGAGTATATAGCTAGATAGTAGTATATTATACCTCTCCGGCTATACGCCTTATACTATAGGGAGGTATTAGAAACGCCTCTCTTATAGATATAGTATAGGAGTTCTATAGCGCCCGTTCGGGCTTAGATAAGTATAGATACTTAGGCTTTCGTTAGCCCTTTATATATCTATTTACTCGGTTCCTTCTATAGCCCTTAAATCTACTCTAGGTATCTATTCTACTAGGAGGTCTAGTAGGCACGGAGTGCCTCTTTCTACTTATCTTAAATCTACGACTATATATTTTTCACGAGTTCTTAAAGGCTCTACTAGTCGAGGAGAGCGTCCGGGTTATCTTAGACTTCTTATACTACTTAGCTAGAGTCGGCTTCTATTAAGCACCTATACCGTATTTAATTCTAGCCTATATATAGGAGTACGCGGTAATATATACTAATTCGTACACGTAGCGCGGTAAAAGTATATTCTACGTTTTCTATACGTTCCTATACTTATTATTTAGTGAAGTATACTACCCTCTATATCTAGTAGAAGTTATATATACTTATAACATCTATCTCGCGTCGTAGTAGTACTATATTAGTAGCTTTATATACGCCTAATATAAGACGGAGTATACGGTTCTATATGGATTCGAGCTTTATTCGCCTAGTCTATATAAGGGCCGTGTACTAGTACTCGTATCCGTACGTAAAGGCGGGTCGTACTATAGATATATATAGCTAGCGTGCCTTATCCCGGGCGGTTCCCTACGTAGAGACTGTAATCCGTTATATAGCGGCTTCTATCTAGAGGGCCCTAGAGACGGCGTATACTACTTATAGTCCCTATTTAAGCTTACTATCTAGTATAACTCCGAGCACGCGCATGCTTTATACTAGTAGTTCATTAAATGCGTCGATTTGGGGGCGTTATTCGCCTTCTCTAGTTATCTATTTCCCTTAATAATTAATAAAGTGCATGAGCTAGTATTTCTCTAGGGCGAACTTTACTCCGTGGCGTTTTACCTACTAGAGGCACCTCTTATAGTCCTATTCTAGTCGTCTATACGTTTAGTTAGTATTATTATTAATAGCTAGGAGGTATATATTATCGGCGTATCCGACTACCTCTATATACTTTATTCCTTAAAGAAGGTCTACTATAAAGAAGAGGAATAGGATCGGAGAGATGGTGCTCTCTTATAGGATACCGTATGCCGTCTCTTTATATTCGCTCTAGTATCTAGAGATATATATCTAAGTTATTCTTCCTATAAGGAATAACTATATAAAGCGTATAATCCATGCTAGTATTCGTCTTATCCGGAGGTTATAAATAAGTCTTATATAGTTTACCTTATTAAACGCTCCGGCTATATCGAGGGAGAGGAGCGATACTACCCGTCTCTATTTCTATGTAGCCTAGATAACTTTAATAATATATTAGATAGCTATTATTAGGGAGCTATCTACCTTTACCTTCTAGTTCGGAGGGAGAAGATTATATTTCTATACCGCGGTACTTATCTTCTTCGCTATTATAGTCTCTAGTATCTTACCTAGGTAGAAGAGAAGGGCGATTAGTCTCTATCCCTTTAGAAAGTTAGGGCTCTTTCCTAGTTTCGGGAGTATAATAGTATAGGCGACTCGGAAGCTCTAGGGGTAGTACCCCTACGTAACGTATACTTAGAATATACGAGTAATAAGTAGTAGGGTCGCTTTTATAGTACTTTTTAGGTATTAATTTACAATTCCATCTAGTCTAGGTGCTTTATTATTTAGGAGTATCTTAATAATATTAAGTATATCTTCCTCCGTAACTTCTTCGGGGATATCTACCGCGTATAGATATTTAGCGCCGTGAATATCTAATAGGTCTACTAGTTCCGGGAGAGGGAATATAGCCTCCCGTAGAGCCTTAGTTTTCTTAAGGCCCGTAGAGTATATTCTCCCCTAATATATTAGGGGAGGCATAAGTAGCGGGGGTATCGGAGTATCTATGCCCTTAGCCTATTTCGCCATGCGCTATAGCCCTATTATATATCGTGTCTATTAACTAGTAATTATACGCTACTATTTACGCCTTTCATTATAGAGGACTTTATCGCGTTATCGTATTACTTCCTTCTATTCTTCCTATAACTTAGGTATTCTTATATAGTATACGCGTCTATATAGCCTTCGGGCGTCTTATCTACTTTCCCATACTTAAGGAATCCCCTTTACTTCTAGGGGCCGGTATATTCGGTATAGGACGTGTTTATTTCTCGTATTCTAGTATATTTATAGGAGTATCTATACGGCCTAGTCTATAGCTAGATTATTAGATATATCGACTATAGAGGGATCTAGGATCGCCGATTCCAGGTCCTTTAGGTACTTTTCCTAGTTAGTATCCTTCTATATCTATTATCCCCGTTATTTATTTAGGGTATATACGTTTATTATAGTTTCTATATATTTATAGTCGGAATCCGTCTATACCTAGCCTAGGCGGTAGTATTAGATCCGGTGACTAATATACTCCGTGGTAAAGATAAGGTCAAGCGTAGACCCGTCTTTATCCTATTTATATTTTTTCTATATAACTTATTCTATAGGTATAAGTAGGTATAGGAAGTCGTGGCAGCGGGTATATAGTTCCCTTACTCTAAGTTCTTCCCTAACTATAGCTAGGCCTCCCTACTATTAGTAGTAGAGGTTAAAGTCTCCTAGGAGGATATGTTACCCTAGTTCCGTAGTACCCTCGAGCATCTTATCTAGTATAAGTACACGTTATTAGTTATATATATTATATATATATAGGGGGCCTATATCTATTTATAGGTGTAGTGTTATTCTAAGGTTATCGCGCTCGGTATATAACTATAATAAGAGTAGTATTAACCTATAAATATAGAAGAGGACTCGTCTTTCTAGTCCTAGAGGGTATATAGTATAGTATCCGGGGTATATGGTTAGTTTACTTATCTAGTAGTATTTATAGGGTTCCTAGATGGCGAGTATTATAGCCCCGGTCTCTTTAAGGAGTGTCGCCTAGTTCTCTCTTTTATATTATACGTTTACCTATATAATTTAGAGTATATTCTAGTCCCTTATTAGATACTAGGGAGTATATATTTCTATATACTTATTCCTCGGAGGCGCGACTATCCTCACGCGGCAGCGGCTTTAACTATACCTTTTAGTTATCCTATCGTCTTCGGGATAGTCTACTATCCTACCTAACTACCTTCTAGAGGGGAGGTTAGGGGTATTATAAAGGAAGCGCTCGTAGTAGGTATTATATTCTATAACTATCTCGCGCCTCTTACTTTTATCGTGCGAATGTATTCTATAACCTATTTACGTTTTATACACGTTAACGACTATAATAGGTGTTTCCCGTCGTAGTTTAAATACTATACTATATCCCTATTTCTTAGTCCGTCTCCTCGCGGTTTATAAGGGCACTCCTAGGTGGCGTGGTCCCTACGGTACTATCCGCACTTAGTCTTCTATAAGTACCTTTATATAGTATATCTATACCCTTAATAGTTAAAGTACTATATTATTACCTATGCTCTATCCCATGGCTCGGCTATAAGGAGCTCTTCTTCTATTAGGAATCCCTCCTATATAATACGTTATGCGAGGGCGGGGTCTTAGAGCTCTATAATTATAGTAGAGTGTTTTTTCACCGTCGTCTTAATCGCCTATAGATTCTTCTACCACGCTTTTACGATCTTAATCCCTAGGTATTTTCGTATATTAGATTATTCTATACGCGTAATATTCTCTACTCCGATAGCCTATCCCCGTATAGATACTATATATACTATAATCGGGTATATAGCTACTCTAATAGACGCGCTAGGGAAGATACTACCTATCGCGTTTAGATCTCGTAAGATATTTTACTACGTAGTATTTATTATAGTAGTAAGTACTACCCCACCTAGCGTAACTTTAGTAGCTATAATACTTAACTATATTCCTTTCTATTCGTTAATCTTATTTATAATTTTCTTTAGAGATGTCTATTAGACCTACGCTAGTATATCCTTATCCTAGATTATAATACGTATACTATATACTCTATCTATAGTCCTAGTAGTCCTTAGTACGGTAGCTCCGGGTATTACTATAATCTAAGCCTACGTGTTAGGGCGCTTACCTTAGAATAGCTCTTCCTAGATTCTCTATAGGCTAGCTTCTATTCGGTCGAGTCTACTACTAGGTTCCTCTCGTGGCGACTTCCTTTCTTCCTCTATAATTTCTCTTAGATTCTAGATAAGGTCCCGGAATATATAAAGGAGGGTCTTCTTTCCCTCCTCGGCGTCCCTCTCTATACGTATTACCTAGTATTTAATTTTATCTAGGAGGGTCTCCCCTCTCGGGGTCCCCTCGGTCTAGGTTATCTATAGCGCTTCGCACCCTTAGTTAGTTCCTATATTTTAGATAGGTGTCTAGCTATCTATATTAATATTACTATATAGCCGTTTCTACCGTACTAGTGGGTGTATATCTAGCGTATACCGGGGTATTACGATGCCTAAGGCCGCCATGGTTATTAGTTAAGGGCAGCCCTTAACTAATAAAAGGGGGTCGGCGTGTCGGCGTTTATTAGATATAGTCTATACTTATATTATTAAAGAGTCTTTAAGCGTATATATATAGTATCTCTATACGTCGGTATCGTTACGTATTATATACTATACGTACGTACATGTGTCGGAGGTTATTATACTTAGTATACTCTATTATTTAATATATGTAAATCGCTATTTTACCCCGAATTAACTAGTTTAGTCCGTTAGAGTGTGAGAAGTTTTTTCTCTATATCTATAATATTTATAACTAAAGAGAATTACTTATACTAGATACTATACTAGAGAGTATTATAATATAAGAATAATATATTCTTCTAGATAGCTTTAATCTCTACTATAGATAGTAGAGAGACTTAATAGTTATAAGAGAAGAACTTAGAATAAGAGAACTCTATATAAGGTACTATAACCTTTTATATCTTCTTATACTAGTTAGATAAATTATATAAAGAAAATATAAATAGAATAAGAAGAGATCTATACTTAACCTTACCCTTACTATAGAATATTATTAGAATAGATACTAGAATAGACTTAACTAGACTACTATAGTCTAGTATAGTCCCGTAATAGAAGGACCTAGGCTAAGTAAGCTAGAATAAGCAAGGTTACTATATAAGTAGACTATATATACTTAATTTCTACTCTTTAGAAATTAACCTTATTATAAGAGTAGACTACCCTTTTAAATATATTTCTAAATCCTTCTATAATCTATTAGACTACTATCTTATATCTATAATTCTTATATTTTAATTTCTCTTTATATAGTATAATAGTAGTTTATAAAAATAGCTCTAACTACTTATTATAATACTTATAGTACTATCTCTTATAATAGACCTTCTTCTAATTTAAATAAGAAGAATAGTCTATCTATAATTACCTCTACTACTAACTATATCTTATAGACTATTATACTAATAACTTATATAATATTCTATATAACTATAGAAGATATTATAGAATATAAGAATAGAGTCTATTATACTCTATCTTAGTCTAGTTTAAACTATACTAGATCTAACCTTAATATAAGGCTAGACCCTATTAATATTAATAAGTTAATTTATTAGAACTATCTAATATTAACTATATACTATAATAATATATATACTAGACTATATAAAGAGAGATAATATTAGATCTAACTTAAGTAATAACTATATAAACTTAATAAAGCTTAAGAATATACTATAAGACTTAAAGCTATATTATATACTTTAGTTCTAGTAATAACTAATTTATATCTATATAGACCTATACTAACTAAAATAGTCTATTCTAGTCTACTACTATCTTAATTACTCCAATCTAAGAAACTATCTTACTTTAATAGTAAAAGTAGAAAGAGTTTCTATATAGACTTACTAATATAGCTAATTCTTCTATCTATTTATAAATAATAGTAATAAAATTAGATTTACTTAGAACTATCTTAATCTAATACCTTTAGAATATTAGATAGTATACTAAATTAAATACTCTAAGAATATCTATAACTAGAATATATTTACTAAATTTCTTCTCTAATATTTTAGTAATAGAGCTAAATAATATAACTAGGTCTAGAGCTATATCTTTAAGACTTAATAATAAGATAACTAGTTACTATTATAACTTCTTAAATATCTTTAGTCTCTCTAGAGAGAAGCTAAAGAAGATTATATAATTTAATAATATAATAACTTTAAATAGTCTCTTACTCTAAATATAAAGAACTATCTTAATCTTATAATAATAATCTCTATAGATCTCTAAGCTCTTATAAATCTTATAGAGTAATACTAGTATATAATAAATAACTAATATTATACTAGTATATAACTATCTCTAATAATCTAATCTAATATAAAATTATCTAACTAAAGCCGATTTAGTAGAAGACCTTATAGAATATTATAAGATTACTACTACTTCTTAAACTTAAGAATATAAGAATTATATTATAGATCTCTCTACTAATTAATATATTAAGATATAAGAACTAACTTATATAAATAATCTAAAGTTACTTACTATA
>NW_022985571.1:317163-339160 GCF_010093815.1 Pseudovirgaria hyperparasitica
TATAAGAACTTAATATTAATATCTAAGCTCTAATAGATACTATATTCTATAGTATTAATAGTTCTATTAAGTTATATAGTATCTATACTATTAAATATAGTATCTAGAATAGTAGAGGGAAATAGAAACTCTACTACTCTATCTTTATTATAGTAGATAGTTTCTTTAATATAATTCTAGATATACTATAGCTTAAAAAATATAATCTAAAACTAGATTTTATTAAGAAGATAGCTAGCTAGCGTATAAACCTACCTTAATAGAAACTAGTATAGTAAGCTATTCTTAGGCGTGTTTCTTTTAAGGGAAGAGGTTTACTCTTTAATAAAATAGATGTAACTTTGTTATGTCTATCTCTTCTATATACTAAAAGTACTCTTTAATCTTATAACTACTTATTAGGTCTCTTATATAATAGAATAGGTCTATATAATACTTATAATCGATTCTTTAATAACTATATCTATTAATTAATATCTATAGAAGTCTATAAATATAAAGAAAAGCTAAATACTTAAATATTAGTAATAGAGAGTATATATATATCTTAAAATTAGTAGAGAAATATTCTCCTTAAGTATATAAATATACTATATAATTAAGCTAGGGATATATATATATATATATAGGGCTATAGATACGGCCTTCTATATATACCTCCCCGGCCTATAGAACTACTACCCTTAGTAGTATAATAGCTACTATAGAAACTATATAGAAAATACCTAAAGAAACTATCTAGAAAATAAAGAAAAAGACTAATAATAAGTAGTTATTATAGATAAATATTAGTCTAGATTATTAGTTAAGGGTAGCCCTTAACTAATAATTAGATAGATTTAGATATCTATTCTTATTATAATAAAGCTTCTCTAGTAAGGATATGGCTTATCCCTAAAGTAGCCTATTATATAGAGTATTCTAGCTTTTCTAAAGGTAAAGGTACTTAGAAGGCTCGGAAGAGTATAAGTAGATTTATAGTAAGTATTAATAGAGTATAAATAGTAACTAGCTAGTAGGCGAGTAAAGTAGTAATTATATTAGTATAAGTTTAAATTAATTACTATAGAACTATCTCTAGAGGTTAGATTTAAAGGGTCTATATAGTTCTACTAAGGTTCTTTAATTAGAATACTTATTCTAAGCGTCTAGTATATTACTTAGAATATTAGTATTCTATTTCTAATTACTTAGTAGACTACTTAGAATATCTATTCTAAGTATCTATAATTAGCTCTCTCTATAGATATCTATCTTAGCCTTAGATTATTATCTAAGGCTATCTATAGTATTATAAGTACCCCTTCTATATATTATACTATCTCTTATACTACTTATACTAGAGTCTATATATTCTTCTATAGTTATAGCTAGTAATTTATTATATAATACCCCTTCTAAGATAATTTATCCTAAAGTACTTCTATTACTACTTATAAGTAGATAGTTATTCTAACTTCCTCTAGTAAGGAGCTCCTTTCTCTTTACTTTTATTATATCTAGAGTTATAAAATTAGTTAAGTCTTCTAAGTCTAATCCGGTAAAATAGAGAGTTACTTTATCTATCTTAATTAATTATAAGAGTAATAAAATACCTTTCCCTTACTTATTTTATAAGAAATATAGTTTAACTTATAGAGTAATATTTATAAAGTCCGATAAGTATTTAGAGTATATTTATTAGAGTTATTTAGTAAGTAAATATAGAATTAAAGCTTTAAGTAAGTTATCTTATAAGTCTTCTTTCTTTTTATTAGGGTAGATTAGTAATATTTCTAGATAAGAAGGTCTATTCTAAGAAGGCTTGCCTTAAGCTAGAGAAAGAATATACGGCCGTTATCTAGCGAAAAGCTTAGTAGAATACTTAGACTACCTTTATATATCTAGAGCGTTTAGAGAAATAGTAGAAGTTATTAGAGTATTATTAAAATAATATACTTTATTAGAATCTATTAGTAATAGATCTTAAGAAGAAGAAAGAGTAACTTAAATAATAATAGAGAGTTATTACTAAGAAGGTTCCGAATCCTCCCTTAGATTTAAATAATTCTTAGCTTAGTATAGAGAACTAGGCGAATCTAGACTTGATTAATAGACCTTCTATAATAGTTACTAGTAGTTTATTAAATATTCTCTAGGTTTCTAAGTATTTAATTTATATCTATAGCTCTTCTACTTAATTAGGTACTCTAATATTCTATTACTAATTCTAGATTCTAGAATCTTTTTAACTTTAAATTCTTTATTTATAACTTTAATATTAGTTTTAACTTTTATATTACGTAGTACTAGTTCTAGTAATAAGATATAAAATACTAGGTATATTCTTATATTCTAAGGTAAAGATAGTTTATAATTAACTTCTAAAATTTTTTATTTTATTCTAAAAGGTCTAATCTTCTTAAAGTCTAGTTTACTATTTAGTTATTATATCTTAACGTTTTTTTATATAAGGAATACTAGGTCTTCCCCCTTTAGAGATAGTCTCTTTATTCTTTTCTAATTTATATATTTTACTATTCTTTTATTTATAAAGGAAAGTTTAGTTTATAGTTCTAAGTATAGCTTATATAGTTATTCTACCTTAATCTTTACTTTTAGTATAGATTATTCTAGTTTATAATTATAGCTAGCTATAGAGTTAAATCTATAGTTTATATAGAATAGTAAAGTTTTAGTTATTAAGGTTATCGCACTATTATAGACGAATTAAGCTAGTAGTAGTAGTTCTATCTAATTATTTTATTATTTATTAATATAGTATTATAAGTATTATTCTAGTATTCTATTTAGAATCTCTATTTATCTATCTATCTATAGATAATAGACTATTAATAGTTAGTAACTTATTCTAAGCTATTATACTAGGCTTTTCTAAAAGTTTAATATAAAGAGCTTATCTCTATTAGATATAATACTATTAGATAATCTATAGTTTACTATAACTACTTATAGAAATATATAGACTATTTCTTCTATATCTATATTCTTTTAATATAATATAAAGTAGATATACTTTATAAGTTTATTAACTACTACTAGTATAATATTATACTATACTTATAAAACTAGTTCTCTTAAGAGTAGTAGATCTATTATAAAATCTATAGAGATTATTTTCTAAGTATATAATAGTAGGGGAATTAGTTAGAATTCTCTATATAGTTTATATCTATTAGATTAGCTTTTACTATATAGAATATAGTTCTATATAACTTCTTTAATAACTTATCTTTTCTTATAGATTATATAGTATCTCTTAAATTATTTATAAGTTTTTATTTCTTCTTAGTATCTATATATTAGACCTTTATAGAATTCTTTAATAAAGTAATAGATCTTATCTCTAGGAATTATACTTCTTCCCTTAGAGTCTTTAAGTATAAATTCTTTTTATATTACTATAATATATTATATTAGTCTAAGGTTTCTATCTTTAGTAACTTCTAATATAGTCTATTCTATAGTAGGTTCTTTTTACTTATATTCCGCTTATTAGCTAAGGGCGTTAGCTCTTCTACTTTTAGATTTCTTATAGTATATAATCTAAATATTAAATTCTATAAGAAGCTTATATTAACTAATTTACTTCTTTTATAGTTCCTTTATTATAGTAAAGGTTATAAGATTCTTATAGTTAGTATATATTTTTATTATATAGTCTAATCTATAAAGATAGCTTCTCTATTCCTTAAGGTATTTAATAATAGTATAGAGTTCTTTTTTATAGATTAGCTAGTTTATTTCTAATCCTTAGAATTTTTAGAAGTAAAATACTATAGAAGATCTTTTCTCTTATTTATCTATCTAGGTTAACTACCCTTTAATAGTAAATTCTAATATATCTATCTCTAAGTTTCTCTATTTAATATATCTTTAATACTAGTTTAGTTATAATAGATTCTTTTAACTACTAAAATACTTATTTCTATCTTAGTTTCTATTTAAATATTATATTCTTCTTTATAAGCTTATATAGTAGGGCTATTTTTATAGAATAGTTATATATAAATTTCCTATAAAAGTTCATAAATCTAGTAAATCCTTAGATTTCCTTAACTATCTTAGATTACTTCTAATTTTTAATAACCTTAATTTTCTTTAGATCTATTTATATTTCTCTAGATATAATCTTAAATTCTAGAAATATAACTTTCTATATATAGAAGATACTCTTCTTTAATTCTACTAGTAGATTTACTATTTATAGTTTCTAAAGTATCTTATATATATATTCTCTATACTCTAATAGATTCTTTAAATAAATTAATATATTATCTAGGTAGACTATTATAAAGTAGTTAAGGTATTTTCTTAATATATTATTAATTAGTATCTAAAATATAGCTAGTATATTAGTTAGTCTAAATAGTATTACTAGATATTTATAGTAGCTATAATAAGTCTAAAAGGCTATTTTCTATTTATCTTCTTCTACTATATATATAAGATTATAGACTTCTTATAAATCTATTATAGTAAAGTACTAAGCTTCTATAAGTTAGTTCTATAACTTATTAATTTAGGGTAAAGAATATTAGTTTTTAATAGTAATATTATTTAGATATTAATAGTCTATATAGAGTTATTTACTTCTATCTTTCTTTAGTATAAAGAGTATTAGATATTCTATAGGTAATTTAGATAGTTAGATATATCCTTTTACTTCTATTTTCTTAATATATTATCGCGTTATTTCTAGTTATTTTTTAGTAAGTTAAGATATACTTTTAAATATAGGCGATATTCCTAGTTAGAGTATTATTATATAATTATATAGACTATACTTTAGTAGTTCTATCTTAAGTTCTTCTTTAAAGATAATATAATATTAGTAATATTTCTTTAGTATAAGTATATTATTTATCTTTCAAATCTATTTATCTATAGATATACTTTATTATACTATATATTTCTTATATAAGAGTCCGCTCTCTATATTATCTTACTTATTATTAAGCTTCTAAATATAGTAGATAGACTTTCTAGTTATTAGCGCCTTTATAGATTTATTAATAACTATACCTTATAGACTATTATACTAATAACTCGTATAATATTCTATATAACTATAGAAGATATTAAAAAAAACTTCTCACACCCTAACGGACTAAACTAGTTAATTCGGGGCAAAACAGCGATTTACATACATTAAACGATAGAGTATACTAAGTATAATAACCTCCGACACACGTGTGTACGTATAGTATATAATACGCGACGATACCGACGTATAGAGACACTATATATAGTTACTTAAAGACTCTTTAATAACACGAGTATAGACTATATCTAATAAACGCCGATATGCTAACCCCCTTTTATTAGTTAAGGGCTACCCGTAACTAATAACCATGGCGGCCTTAGGCATTATAATACCCTAGTATACGCCGGATATACCCCTACTAGTATAGTAGAAACGGCTATATAGCGATATTAATATAGATAGCTAGATACCTATCTAAAATATAGAAACTAACTAAGGGTATAAAGTACTATAGATAACCTAGACCGAGGGGACCCTGAGAGGGGAGACTCTCCTAGATAAAATTAAATACTAGGTAATACGTATAGAGAGGGACGCCGAGAAGGGAAAGAAGACCCTTCTTTATATATTCCGGGACCTTATCCGGAACCTAAGAGGAATTATAGAGGAAGAAAGGAAGTCGCTATAAGAGGAACCTAGTAGTAGACTTAACCGAATAGAAGCTAGTCTACGGAGAATCTAGGAAGAGCTATTCTAAGGTAAGCGCCCTAATACGTGGGCTTAGATTATAGTAATACCCGGAGCCACCGCACTAAGGACTACTAGGACCATAGATAGAGCATATAGTATATATATTATAATCTAGGATAAGGACACGCTAGCGTAGGTCTAATAGATATCCCTAAAGGAAATTATAAATAAGATTAATAAATAGAAAGGAATATAGTTAAGCGTCGTGGCTACTAAAGTTACACTAGATAGAGTAGTACTTACTACTATAATAAATACTACGTAGTAAAACATCTCGCGAGATCCGAATATAATAGGTAGTATCTTCCCTAGCGCGTCTATTAGGGTAGCTATATACCCGATTATAGTATACGTAGTACCCGTGTAGGGATAGACTATCGGAGCGGAGGATATTACGCGTATAGAATAATCTAACACGCGAAAATACCTAGGGATTAAGATTGTAAAAGCGTAGTAGAAGAACCTATAGGCGATTAAGACGACGGCGAAAAAACACTCTACTATAATTATAGAGCTCCGAGACCCCGCCCTTATATAATATATTATATAGGAGGGATTCCTAATAGAAGAAGAGCTCCTTATAGCCGAGCCATAGAATAGAGTATAGATAATAATATAGTACTTTAACTATTAAGGGTATAGATATACTATATAAAGGTACTTATAGAAGACTAAGTACGGATAGTACTATAGAGACTACGCTATATAGAAGTACCCTTATAAACCACGAGGAGACGGACTAAGAAATAGGGACATAGTATAGTATTTAAACTACGACGAGAAACACCCGTTATGGTCGTTAACGTATATAAAACGTAAATAGATTATAGAATACATTCATATAATAAAAGCGAGAGGCGCGAGATAGTTATAGAATATAATACCTACTATAAGCCCTTCCTTTATAATACCCCTAACCTCCCCTCCGGAAGGTAGTATGGTAAGCTATCGCCACGTATATCCCTTTTTATAAATGGCTATGTTCTTAGTATAGTAGTCGCGACGAACTCACAAGTATCTCTTCTAGGTATTATAAGTTCTCTTTGAACGCACGACTTCTTATTAGTTCTCTTTTATAATAGGACGGGTCTATATAATACTCTTAATTAATTCTTTAATAGCTAAGCCTAATAATCAATACCTATAGAGGCCTATGAACGTAAGAAAAGGTCGAATTATCGAATATTAGTGATGGGGGAAGCATGCCGAGTAGAATGACCGAGGAAAATGCCCTCCTTAAATATATAATAAAGCCATGTAATCGAGCTAGGGACACATACATATAGGGCTATAGGAGCGGCCTTCCATATATACCTCCCCGGCCTATAGAACTACTACCCTTAGTAGTATAGTAACCGTGTAAGAAACCGTGTAAAGAACGCCTAAAAGAAAGACCTTAATATGAATAAAATGCGCCCCTAGTAAACCTCTCGGCGCGGGTAAACCTTAGCCCGGATTATTAGTTAAGGGCAGCCCTTAACTAATAATTAGGTAGGCTTTCAGGCGCCTAATCTTAGTACTCGAGGTCGCGAGCCAGCTTCTAAAGAATTATATCACTTATCTTAGAGAGGTTAGATTCCTCCTCGTCGGATAGTTTATTAGACCTCTCCTATCCGTAGAAGTTCTCTTTAATATTATCTAGGCCCGCGTCGGGCTCGAATTTCTTAAAATTAATTAGCCGCTTAGCGGCGCGCGCCTCGTTAAATTCCTTCTAGAATAACCTATCCCCATAGACTAGCTTTTCCTACCTTACTATTTTCTTAAAGGTCTCCACGAATACCCTCGAGCCCTCCTTAAACTAGGCGTCTACCTTAGCTTTAAGTTATTAAGGACTTACGTTAAGCCACGTAGCTACCTCTTCTTTTACCTTCTAGCTATTCTATCTTTTACGGCCGACTAATACGTTACTAACGGCGTTAAAACTCGGGAGTTAAACTACGGCTAGGAAGGTAAAAGGAATCGCGCTATATTTATTAGAAAATCCTAACGGAGACGTAGGTCCCGGAGTTAAATTCCTATAAGCTACTACGAGTTATTCCTATGTACCTATTTTAGGTACTTCTATTATTATATAATTAGGGCTAATCGTAATATACCATGGAAGCATCGTACGTCTTCCACCCTTTACGGGACCCTAGGCGCCGTATATTATTAGTAGGCTAGAGATGCGTACTTTAAGGGACTAGTAGGGGACCGGAACGAAGGGACTAAATCGTTTCCTATTATCTATATTATAGATCTTATCGTTAATAGCCGTAATTATACTGTTTCGATTGACCCCCTCGCGGAGCTTAGCCTTCGACTACTATTTATTTAAGAACTTATAGAAGCGGGGAACGATTATAGTATAGTCGTCACTTCGTTCATCGTCGAGACTAATACTCCCCTAGATTATATTAAACCCGTGTCTATCGCTAGGATCGAGGATTCGATTGATAGCGTTATTAAGATACTTAAAACCCGTCTTATTGCCCCTATCCTAGGACTTCGCATAGTACGGGTATAAGATTAGATAGTAGTTAAGATCGGGCCGAAGAGCGATATAGGTAAGCTAGTAAAGTAGGTATTACCTAATAAACTATTAGATATAGGAGTGGTATATAGTTCGTAGCTAGCCGTAGTTCGATTTCTTATTAAATATACGCTAGTAGTACTTATATATATTAAATTCATCCCTCGCGAGTTCTAGGATACTCTTATTAAGTATAGAGGTCGTCTTTTTAAGTGGCTCGAAGAGCCCTTTAATATTAATACTTCTAGTACGTTCCCACTTATCGAAGAGTTACCTACCTATTCTACCGTCCTCCTTCTAAATTATAAATATAATACTAGTAAGAATGGTTTTAATATTAATAACTTACTTCGGGGTCTCTAGGGCCTAGTAACGATAGACATCTAATGCCTCTATCGGATAAGGTAGCCGCGCGTACTTCGCGAACTAGGTATAGCGGTCCTTATAAACTTTAAGGGCCCCCACGTTATCTCTAAACTCATATACTATTTTAAGTCTCGCTACTAGGTTCAAGTAGGACACGCTAACGAGTATATTATTCTTTCTAGCCACGTCTTAGTAATGCTTATAGTAGACTTTATACGGAATAGCCATATTACCTATCTACGCTTTCTAGCGCACTAGTAGGGCCATTCCCTTAATGCTCGTAAAATTCTTCTTTAATAATATAGCTACCTTAAAAGTCTTCGTTACTAAAGGCGCGTATTAATACTTCTTAGGCTCGTCCTCTTCCTCGACCGATACTATTATCTTAGGGTATGAACTAAGAATAACCGGGGATTATTATATAGGCGCCCCTAGTAATTACTAAGGGCTGGTAGATAAGGCACGTCCGCGAGTAGGTTTTATCGGCGTGGCCGTAATAGGTACTAAAGAGGTTCTTACATAGCCCGGTAAGGGACGTTTACTAGTAGTAGTAGGAGGAATACTTACTTTAAACGGACGACTAGCTTCGAAGAGACGATATACTACTAAACTAGAAGGCGTGCTTCGTGGAGGGGACTTCACCGTAGGCGTTACCTATACTAGTTTTAGCGATGGTAAGGTCTAAGGCGGAGGCGATGTACTTATCTCTTTAATTTATAGATAGTATTTAACGGGCCTATAAACCATTCTACTTATCCGTGACTATTAACTAGCGGGGATAATAAGTCCCGTCTTATTATAGAACGTTAGTTTATTTTATCGGCTAGGGTAGTTCGAGAGTTACTAGAGAGATAGACCGTCCTCGTTACTATCGCTAGCTAGGGTAGTATTGATATTAGAGCTCTAAAGATATACCTTGATTCCCCTTCCCTTCTATCCCTAGCCGATTCGGGACTATAGGGATGCATTTAACTAGTTCCTCGCTCTCGCCTATGTCCGCACTCGTAAGAGCGCTACTAGCTTTTCTATAAAGTTCTATATTTACTAGAGCTGTCCGAGGGCGGATTAGAGTAACTAGCCGTTATTATTAGGGAGGTCTTTTCGCTAGTTTTATAGGATTGTATTTTTAGCTTTTAGGATGCGGGAGTTAGTGTCTCTTCCACGACGAATTATCTTATAGACTTCTTTCGGAATAGAGGAGTTAATCTTTGCCTTACTATACTCTATTACGGCTCCTACTTCCTAGAAGAGGTTAACTATACTACTGAAGAGCTATTCTATAAGGCTGGTGATGTAAAGGAGATTATTAAACGTGTCTAGAATATAGTATAGAAGGCCGCTCCTACAGCCCTACATGTATGTGTCCCTAGCTCGATTACATGGCTTCATTGTATATTTAAGGAGGGCGTTTTCCTCGGTCATTCTGCTCGGCACGCTTCCCCCATCACTAATATTCGACGATTCGACCTTTCCTTATGTTTATAGGCCTCTATAGGTATTGATTATTAGGCTTAGCTATTGAAGAATTGATTAAGAGTATTATATAGACCCGTCCTATCGTAAAAGAGAACTAATAAGAAGTTATACGTTCAAAGAGAACTTATAATACCTAGGAGAGATACTTATAAGTTCGTCGCGACTACTATACTAAGAATATAGCTATTTATAAAAAGGGACACACGTAGCGATAGCTTACTATAATTTTAGAGGTCGTACCTAGACTACGAACTTATAGGGGGAGATTAGAACTCCGAAACTAGCTTAGGGGAAGTATATAGCGTGTCTAATAAGGTAGTCTAGACTTACTAGATTAAAGCCACGAGTCCGGAAAACAGGGAGTCTAGAGTCGCTAGGGGCTAGCCTCTTAAAAGTAGCCGTAAAAAGCATGCGTATACTAATATAGGTGATAGCGCGACTCGAAAATGTCTTAGGGGAATAGAATATAAAATAGGGCTAGATGAAGTAGCAAAGAAGAGTTCAAAAACGATAAATATAACCTGTTTAGTACTACTATAGCTATTATTTATAAACACGGCTACACGAGTATACTACTTTAGGAACGCCTTACACGAAGATAATAATATAAGTAGGATACCGTAAACCTTATATCGATAAAGACGATAGTAATAGTTTACCTTATAAAGGGATTAATTAATATAGAGAAGGGATAATAGGTGTTATAGGTAGACGTATTGGGCCAACCTTTAGTTAAGGTAATCCCTTAACTAATAACCTTACCCCTAGCGTCTCCACTAGTACACCTACTACTAGTAATAGTGCGATAGGAGCTTAAAATAACGACCTAGTAACTCGTAGAGAGATACTTAACTTCTTCGTAGTATTTGCGCGATAAGGAAGGATGGTACCTCTATCTACCCTAGCCCCCGAGCGCTTTAAAGGAATAAATATTCTAGCCTTCCTTCGGAAGTACGAGGACATATATATAAACTATAAAGTTCCGCCTAATAAGAAGATAACCTCCCTACCGTTATACTACGAGGACCATCTCTATCCTACTATTAAAGGAATAAGTGGGTTTTAGAAATAGTAGTGGGCCACGCTACGTAAAGAATTATTAAAGGAATTCTCTCTATTTAACTCCGCCCTCAAGGAAGGCACTATCTACTTTGTCCGAAAATACGTGGAAATGGTTAAAGTAGACCCATTCTACTCTCTCTCTATATACTACTCCCGGTATCGTGTTATTACGGAGAAACTTACGGCTAAAGGAAGCCTAAGCTCGTATTCGCGAATAGAGCTCTTCCTAGAAGGGCTGCCTAATAGTCTTAAGGCTCGGGCTATAGAGAAATATTAACTTACGATGGAAGCATATAGTTATAACTAGGTAATTATCTATGGCTTCGTATTATAAAAGGCTAGAGCACTTAAGGAACTAGCTCGTATTAATAAGTACTTAGCCGCATAAGAGCTGGCCATAGCCATATACTATAAATTAAAGATAGGGAGTAAGAAGACTAGCTTAGAAGAGTAGTCATATAAAGAAAGAAGAACTAATGAATTTAGCCACCCCTCTCTAGTCGAAGTACACGTTACGCTAGAATCGGATAAGTTTAACGAGATGGTAGAGAGATTTAGTAAACTAGACCTCACGTTAATTAAGATAAAGTCCTACTTTACCTCTAATCCCTTATTTCTATCCCTTAAGAAGTACGAACCTAAGCTACTTTTGGCTATTATTAACTAGTAGACGCGAAGGCTAAATCTTTTAACACACCCCTAAGTACGAGGCATACCTATAGAACTAACGTAAGTTTATCCATAGAATTATATATAGAATAGAGAATACGTCTCTACCCGAGACTTCTAAGGAGGCGTTATAGCCTAGGATAGGCCTTAAAGACCGATCGTGTATATTACGTACGGAGGAGATTACCTAATATATAGATACCCGGAGATAGTAGAATATATTAGAGACGAATTACTAAATATTAACGGGGTATAAGTATTCTAAGGGCGTTTCGGGGCGAACGGAGAAGAAATCCCATTACTACCCTCCTTAGTAGGGCTATAAGCTACTCTATAAGCTATCCGGAACTACGTAGTAACGGTTTAAAACGGCCTAAGCTAGTACGGAAGGGGAGTAAAGGTTTCCACGTCTATAGTAAATATTAACGCTTTATAGGGAGTACTAGTATATAGTATTAGTATAAAACCTACGAAGGGTCCCTACTAGGCCTCGGCGGATAGCAATTCGGAAGAAGAAGTTACGTCGCCCGAGAGTAAGAAAGATAGATATATAGAATTCTACGAACGCTTCGACGTAGCTAGTAATAGATATATCCGCGAGGAGATAGCCCTAGAAGAGCCCGCTATACTCGTAATATCTAGAAGGGGGATCACGAAGAGTACACCTAATTATACTAAGGAAAGAAAGATTACCTATCTCCGCGGAATGCGTAAAGGGTAGTATATAAGGATTATCGAGGAATAGGAGGACGGTAAAAAGAGTAGTAACTAGGGAACGTCTAAATAAGAGCTAACGGCGCCTAAGAATAAGATAGATAAAGGGGATAGCCTAAATCCTAGTTAAAAGGCACGTATCCGAGACGTTAAGCTTAATAACTATCTACGCGAGGGATAGTGGCTAAGTATAGAAGCTAGCGAAGCATAGCTAGTGCGCGTTCTAGGGATAACTATAAATATTACCATTAGTAAACTATTAAGCCTTAATAGCGACTTACGTCGTGCGGTATTCGAGAAGGGCGCCCCCGACTTTATAGCTAGAGAGGTCCATAAGACTTAAGAGGAGAAAGCCGAGAAGAAAGGAAGAAACGACTATACTATAGCTCCCGAGATAAATAAACTTAATATATTAGTACCCCTCTATACTATAGGGACGGCCATCACGTAACGAGATATTAATTAGCTTAAGGAAGGGATAGTAAGGCTAGTGGCCGAGTGTCTAAGGTACCCCGTAGAAGTTAGTCCTAAAAGAGTAACTAGTATAGTACTATTCGATAGTAGCGCGTAGATAAATAGTATTCGACTAGATGCTACGAGGCGTCTCGGGCTAGTAATATCTTCGCTTCTACTATATATAAAGAACTCGAGTTTAGTTAGCGCTACTTAGTATAGTACTCTATTCGTGGGAATAGTATAGTAATACCCTATCCGTATAGATCGGATTATTACGGCTACTTCGATATTTATATATAGCGAACTTAATTATAACCTTATTCTAGGGGAGCTATATACTAGGTAGGCCTTACTTACGGTATAGAGGTTAGCCTCTAGATAAGTACTCTTAATAGTCTACTCCGTATATAGATAAGAACGTATAACCTTTAAAACTAGTCCGGATAAGTATATTCTAGTCTTAGAGAAGGAGGGTAACTCCGTGGCTAGAGACTAACTATATAGTAGAGTATATCGCTAGAAGCCGGAGTTAAGCCGGATTATTAGTTAAGGGCTACCCTTAACTAATAATCCGCACTAAATAGGGTCTAGTAAACCCACTAACGAAGGGGATAGGATATATTTTTATATAGATATAGAAATAAGTTATATAGAGTTGCTTTCCGAGAAAATCCGGCCTAAAAATATTACTCGGTTATTAAGAAAAGATAACTTAGCCGCCCTAGTTACGGCGGCGAGGTACGCTACCTTCGTATATAAATAAGGCACGATAATAGAACGGCTTATAGTAGGCTCCACCGGCCTCTAAAGACGGTATTCTTCCGGGGTATTAAAGGGATTTAGTATAGCTACCATATATAAAAGAAAGGGAGTTAAAGTATACCCCGTGGATGACTCCGAAGCCTACCGAAAGGTCTCTAGGAATCTATTAGGGTATCTAGACTAGCGTGAACGAGTAATCGCACGGTAGGTACTTCTTCCGGCCGTCCACCTAGGCCTTAACGCGCTTAGTAGACTAATAGAGCCTTAAAGGGTAACTATCCCGCTAGGAACACGTCTAACGCCTCTACGTATAAGTTAGCTAAAGATTAGAATAGAGCTACGTCCCGCGGAACTTAAGTTACTATATATAATCTTATTATATCGCGAGGAAGCACTAGCATAGGAATTCTTATACCTTAGTAAATTTCATAAAGAGGTGGCACCTCCGTAGGAGATCCGAACGGTAGAATATAAGGTATAGTAGGCCAAGAACTTTAATATTCCTAGAGCCCTTTATAGGAAGGTACTCATAATCCTAAAAGAGCGTCTTAATAGCGGAAGGCTCGAGCCCTATAGTAGTCCTTATTAAAATGCCTATTTTCTCGTAGAAAAGAAGAAGGAAGCTAATAAGGAACAAGATTATAGGTTAATTAATTCGGCGATAGAAATCAACCGAGTCACCATTCGTAATGCGGCCACGCCGCCCTTATATAAAGAATTCTCGGAGTACTTCACGGGGATAGCCGTCTTAACGTTTACCGACTTCTTCTTAGAATATAATTAGATTCTATTAGTAGAGTATTACCGAGACTTAACGGGGTTTATAACGCCTCTAGGGTTACTACACGGAATAATATTACCTTAAGGGGCCACTAATTTAGTAGCTTAGTTCGTTAGAATTATATTAACTATTATATAAGAATACATCCCGGAGAGGGCTCTGCCATTCCTAGATAACTTAGGTATTAAAGAACCTACGACGAAATATAACTCTAAGGAAGCCCTACCTAGAATTTATAGGTATATCCTAGAACATTTAATTAACGTAGATAAGGTTCTCGCGGATATAGAGCGCGCTAGATACGCCCTAAGTAGTAAGAAGACTTAGTAGTATATTAAAGCCGCTAACGTTATAGGATACGTCTACGGCATTAAAGGGAGGCGACCGAGTAATAAAAAGGTTACTACTATTAGGGACTGGAAACCCTGCAAAAACACGATAAATATGCGAGCCTTCCTTAGCGTTTATATATATTTCCAGATATAGATCCCCGGGTACACTATTATCACATCACCACTATTTATACTATTAAAGAATAAATCGGCCTAGTAGTAGATAGCTAAGGAGTAGACCTCGATAGACGCGCTAAAGATAGCTCTAACTACTACTCCCGTACTAATAACATTATAGTACGGGATAGGTACGGGAGATATAATTCTAGTAGTAGACTCTAGTAACGTTAGGTAGGGGGCTACGTTAATATAGGAGAACGAGAATTATAAACGTTAGCTATCGCGGTATAATAGAGGAATGTAGTTAAAAGCTAAGAGAAACTACGATACCGTGAAACTAGAGTACCGAGCCCTCCTCTACGCGTTATAGAAGTTCCGGTAATACCTCTATAGCACGTACTTTATTATAGAAATAGACGCGAATACTCTAGTCGCTTAAATTAACTATACCGTAACTAACTTACTAGGGGCGCTTATTACTAGGTGGCTCGCGTGGATTTAGCTATAGAACTTTATAGTTAGATATATACCTAGGAAGCGTAACGTAGTCGCCGACGGTATCTTACGGATATATAAAGGAGAAGAACTACTAGACGTCCCTACCTTTAACCTAGACGAGTTCGTGGACATGGCTCTATATATAGATATACTAGAGACGTCGTTAATTAAGCCTATTAGCGGGAGAGATTACACGATAGGGATACTCGACTATACTACCATTAAGTCTCCCTCAATAGATAAATATAGCGATAAATAGTAGAGGATTATAAAGTACCTTACTATACTTAAGAGGCTAACCGACCTAACCGACCGAGCGTATAAGGCCTTTATAACCGACTACCTAAAGTTCCTTATACGTGACTAAATACTCTAGTAGAGAGGAGATAGGCATCGCTAATACACACAAGTAATTAAGGATCCGAATACTAGGGCGTGTATAATTACTACCACTCACGACGAGATAGATTATAGAGGTAGTAAAGGGACCCTTAGAAGAATTAAGGATAAGTATTAGTAGATAGGTATATATAGAGACGTGCGATAGCACGTGAAAACCTATAATAAATATTAACGACGAAGTAAGCTCCTCGGAGGTCTTAATAAAGGGCTCTACCATATTATAACGCCTGTTCTTTAGTAAAGAATGCACTTAGACGTAACGATACTACTACCTTCTATAGGGTATAGTAAAGTGGTATCTATATAAGAATAGCTAAGCGGATAGACTAAGGCGGAGGTATATACGGTAGCTACGTCTATAGTCGTCGTAAAGTTTCTCTTTAAGAACGTGATCTATAGATACGGAATTATTCCTAAAATTACCTATAACGGTGGTAGAGAAAATATAGGTGCTATAGAGGAGCTCCTCCGACTCTATAGAATTTATTAGAAGGTTACGTCTACGTATAATCCCTAAGTAAATAGAATTATTAAGAGAAGTTTTATACTACTCGCTAATGCTCTCGCGAAGATAACTAATAGCGGATTTAAGAACTGGCCCGACCACCTCTATACGGTCGTCTAGGTAGATAGAATAATAATACGTACTAGTATAGGGTATAGTACCGTATACCTCGTGCTCGGCTATAAACTAATCATGCCTATCGAAGTCGAATTCGAGTCGCTCCGAATACTCCCTTAGGATAAGGTGCGATCGACGTCCGACTTACTTACTCTTTAAGCTAGATAACTTAAGAGAAGATCCGAGGATCTTAAGGAGACCTATATCTACGCGATACGAACGCGTGAGGAATCGAGAGAGGCATAGAATAACGACTATTACCTTCGTTAAGAGTCGTTACTAGTTAATATAATTATCCTCCTATACGACTTATAGTAATAGAAGGATATAGGGCGGAAGCTAAGGTAGTATTAGAGGGGACCATATAGAATCTAGTCCGTGTTTAATTATACTTATAAGCTCGCGGAGCTTAATAGAGCTATACTTAGAGGGACGTTTCCTAGCCATAGGTTAAAGAAATATTTCATAAGAAATGCGAGTAATGAGAGTTATAATAAGCCCTCGCGACTACTAATTAGAAGAATTACCGAGGAAAATAAGGAGAGTAGCGATAAGGAAAACTATTATAAATAACTTACGGAATACCTTAACGACGCTACATGAACCCGGGTAGAAGTGGTAATTTCTACTCCGTAAGACTTTAATAGAGAGGAATATTTACGTTTCCCTAGAATTAATATCTCCTTCTAGGGGATAGAAGTTTTTTTAAGGAGAGAAGGGATACTTATAAAAGTAGTCTTATAACGATAAACTCTATTATCGAAAGAGAATAATAAACCCTATTATTACTATAAAATAATAAAACTTATTATTAAAGTAAGTAATACTTAAAAGAAGACATAATGGCGTTTACGCGAATTCTACCTACTATATATTAAAGCCGGTCGTGTAATCGAAGCCTACCTATCGAAGGCCTATTTCGTTACTATAGAACGGGCCCTATTAGAAACTAATAAGGAAGAAAAGAAGAAGGAGGTATAGGAGAAAAAGATACTTATAGGAAGTCTTATAAGGATAAGAATATACCTAGTATCTATTTATTTATAGATTCCGCTATATACCTAGTAGATATATTTATTTATAGATTTCCTATATACCTAGTATATATTTATTTATAGATTTAACACGTATACGGGCCTACGGCCGTTAGTAAGGATTATTTATAAAAATTACTATATACCCGGCATTCGAGGAGACATAAAAAGAGAACTTAAGATAGTATATAACTCTTCCCTCTTATACCTCTCTATACCTCCTTAATTAATAAAACCTCCTCCTCTACTTCCGCCTCGCTTAACTATCTCTTCTTAGAACGTAACTTGCTAATAGAACCGATAATAATAATAGCCCCGCCGAAAAAGAAAACGCCTACCTATAAAGAGTTATAAGATCGTTAAGTACTAATAAGATAGATACGGTTCTAGTTAAGAGTCATGAGTACTAAAGTAGGGCTATTAACGGCTATCGTGGTATTAAGGCCATCTACTACTCTATACGGATAGGCTATAGAAGCTACGGAAGTAAATAAGTCTACTATTAACCGAATTATCGCTATCTAGGACCCGTAAGAGCGATAGGACTACATTCTAGACACGTTTAATAATCTCCTTTATATTACTAGCCTCGTAGAATAGCTCTTAAGTAGTATAGTTAACCTCTTCTAGGAAGTAGGAGCCGTAATAGGGTATAGTAAGGCAAAGATTAACTCCTCTATTCCGAAAGAAGTCCATGAGATAATTTATCGTGGAAGAGATACTAACTCCCGCATCCTAAAAGCTAAAAATATAATTCTATAAAACTAGCGAAAAGACCTCCCTAATAATAACGGCTAGTTACTCTAATCCGCCCTCGGATAGCTCTAGTAAATATAGAACTTTATAGAAAAGCTAGTAGCGCTCTTATGAGTGCGGACATGGGCGAGAGCGAGGAACTAGTTAAACGTATCCCTATAGTTCTAAATCGGCTAGGGATAGAAGAGAAGAGGAATTAAGGTATATCTTTAGAGCTCTAATATCGATACCGCCCTAGCTAGTAATAGTAATAAGGACGGTCTATCTCTCTAGTAACTCTCGAACTACCCTAGCCGATAAAATAAACTAACGTTCTATAATAAGACGGGACTTATTATCCCCGCTAGTTAATAGTTACGGATAAGTAGAATAGTTTATAGGCCCGTCGAATACTACCTATAAATCAAAGAGATAAGTATATCGCCTCCGCCTTAGACCTTACCGTCGCTAAAACTAGCGTAGATAATATCTATGGTAAAGTCCCCTCCACGAAGTACACCTTCTAGTTTAGTAGTACGTCGTCTCTTTAAAGCTAGTCGTCCGTTTAAAGTAAGTATTCCTCCTACTACTACTAGTAAACGTCCCTTACCGGGCTATACGAGAACCTCTTTAGTGCCCGTTACGGCCACGCCGACAAAACCTACTCGCGGACGTGCCTTATCTACTAGCCCTTAGTAATTACTAGGGGCGCCTACACGATAATCCCTAGTTATTCTTAGTTCGCACCCTAAGACGATAGTATTAGTCGAGGAAGAGGACGAGCCTAAGAAGTATTAATACGCGCCTTTAGTAACGAAGACTTTTAAGGTAGCTATATTATTAAAGAAGAATTTCACGAGTATTAAGGGAATGGCCCTACTAGTGCGCTAGAAAGCATAGATAGGTAACATAGCTATTCCGTATAAAGTCTACTATAAGTATTACTAAGACGTGGCTAGAAAGAATAATATACTCGTTAGCGTGTTCTACTTAAACCTAGTAGCGAGACTTAAAATAGTATATAAGTTTAGAGATAACGTAGGGGCCCTTAAAGTTTATAAGGACCGCTATACCTAGTTCGCGAAGTACGCGTGGCCACCTTATCCGATAGAGGCATTAGATATCTATCGTTACTAGGCCCTAGAGACCCCGAAGCAAGTTATTAATATTAAAACTATCCTTACTAGTATTATATTTATAATTTAGAAGGAGGATAGTAGGATAGGTAGATAACTCTTCGACGAGTAGGAACGTACCGGAAGTATTAATATTAAAGGGCTCTTCGAGCTACTTAAAAAGACGACCTCTATACTTAATAAGAGTATTCTAGAACTCGCGAGGGATGAATTTAATATATATAAGTACCACCAGCGCATGTTTAATAAGAAATCGAACTACGGCTAGCTACGAACTATATACCACTCCTATATCTAATAGTTTATTAGGCAATGCCTACTTTACTAGCTCACCTATATCGCTCTTCGGCCCAATCTTAACCACTATCTAATCTCATACCCGTACTATACGAAGTCCTAGGATAGGGGCGATAAGACGGGTTTTAAGTATCTCGATAACGCTATTAATCGAATCCTCGATCCTAGCGATAGATATAGGTTTAATATAATCTAGGGGAGTATTAGTCTCGATGACGAACGAAGTAACGACTATACTATAATCGTTCTCTACTTCTATAAGTTCTTAAATAAATAGTAGTCGAAGGCTAAGCTCCGTGAGGGGGTCAATCGAAATAGTATAATTACGGCTATTAACGATAAGATCTATAATACGGACGATAGGAAACGATTTAGTCCCTTCGTTCCGGTCCCCTACTAGTCCCTTAAAATGCGCATCTCTAGCCTACTAATAATACACGGCGCCTAGGGTCCCGTAAAGGGTGGAAGACATATAATACTTCCATAGTATATCGCGATTAGCCCTAATCATATAATAATAGAAGTATCTAAAATAGGCACATGGGAATAACTCGCAGTAGCTTATAGGAATTTAACTCCGGGACCCACGTCTCCATCGGGATTTTCTAATAAATATAGCGCGATTCCTTTTACCTTCCTAGCCGTAGTTTAACTCCCGAGTTTTAACGCCGTTAGTAACGCATTAGTCGGCCGTAAAAGATAGGATAGCTAGAAGGTAAAAGAAGAGATAGCTACGTAGCTTAACGTAAGTCCTTAATAACTTAAAGCTAAGGTAGACGCCTGGTTTAAGGAGGGCTCAAGGGTATTCATAGAGACCTTTAAGAAAATAGTAAGGTAGGAAAAGCTAGTCTATAGAGATAGGTCGTTCTAGAAGGAATTTAATAAGGCGCGCGCCGCCAAGCGGCTAATTAATTTTAAGAAATTTAAGCCCGACGCGGGCCTAGATAACGTTAAAGAGAACTTCTACGGATAGAAGAGGCCTAACGAACTATCTAATAAGGAGGAATCTAACCTCTCTAAGATAAGCGACACGATTCTTTAGGAGCTAGCTCGCGACCTTAAGTACTAAGATTAGGCGCCTAAAAGCCTACCTAATTATTAGTTAAGGGCTACCCTTCACTAATAATCTAGGCTAAGGTTTACCCGCGCCGAGAGGTTTACTAGGAGCGCATTTTATTCGTATTAAGGTCTTTCTTTTAGGCGTTCTTTACACGGTTTCTTATATAGTTACTATACTACTAAGGGTAGTAGTTCTATAGGCCGGGGAGGTATATATGGAAGGCCGCTCCTATAGCCCTATATATATATGTCCCTAGCTCGATTACATGGCTTTGTTATATATTTAAGGAGGGCGTTTTCCTCGGTCATTCTGCTCGGCACGCTTCCCCCATTACTAATATTCGACGATTCGACCTTTCCTTACGTTCATGGGCCTCTATAGGTATTGATTATTAGACTTAGCTATTAAAGAATTAATTAAGAGTATTATATAGACCCGTCCTATTATAAAAGAGAACTAATAAGAAGTCGTCCGTTTAAAGAGAACTTATAATACCTAGAAGAGATACTTATGAGTTCGTCGCGACTACTATACTAAGAATATAGCCATTTATAAAAAGGGACACACGTGGCGATAGCTTACTATAATAGTCCCATCGCTCTTACGGGTCCTAGATGGCGATAATTCGGTTAATAGTAGACTTATTTACTTCTATAGCTTCTATAGCCTATCCGTACGGAGTAGTAGATAGCCTTAATACTATAATAGCCGTCGATAGCCCTACTTTAGTACTCACGACTCTTAACTAGAACCGTGTCTATCTTATTAGTACTTAACGATCTTATAACTCTTTACGGGTAGGCGTTTTCTTTTTTGGCGGGGCTATTATTATTATCGGTTCTATCGGCGAGTTACGTTCTAAGGAGAGATAGTTAAGCAAGGCGGAAGTAGAGGAGGAGGTTTTATTAATTAAGGAGGTATAGAGAGGTATAAGAGGGAAGAGTTATATACTATCTTAAGTTCTCTTTTTATGCCTCCTCGAATGCCGGGTATATAGTAATTTTTATAAATGATCCTTACTAATGGCTATAGGCCCGTATACGTGTCGAATCTATGAATAAATATATACTAGGTATATAGAAAATCTATGAATAAATATGTCTACCGGGTATATGGCGGAATCTATAAATGAATAGATACTAGGTATATTCTTATCCTTATAAGACTTCCTATAAGTATCTTTTTCTCCTATACCTCCTTCTTCTTTTCTTCCTTATTAGTTTCTA
>NW_022985571.1:339170-392090 GCF_010093815.1 Pseudovirgaria hyperparasitica
AATAGATACTAGGTATATTCTTATCCTTATAAGACTTCCTATAAGTATCTTTTTCTCCTATACCTCCTTCTTCTTTTCTTCCTTATTAGTTTCTAACAGGGCCCGTTCTATAGTAACGAAATAGGCCTTCAATAGGTAGGCTTCGATTACACGACCGGCTTTAATATATAGTAGATGGAATTCGCGTAAACGCCATTATGTCTTCTTTCGAGCATTACTTACTTTAATAATAAGTTTTATTATTTTATAGTAATAATAGGGTTTATCATCCTCTTTCGATAATAGAGTTTATCATTATAAGACTACTTTTATAAGTATCCCTTCCCTCCTTAAAAAAACTTCTATCCCCTAGAAGAAGATATCAATTCTAGGGAAACGTAAATATTCCTCTCTATTAAAGTCTTACAGAGTAGAAATTACCACTTCTACCCGGGTTCATGTAGCGTCGTCAAGGTATTCCGTAAGTTATTTATAATAGTTTTCCTTATCACTACTCTCCTTATTTTCCTTAGTAATTCTTCTAATTAGTAGTCGCGAGGGCTCATCATAACTCTCATTACTCACATTTCTTATAAAATATTTCTTTAACCTATGGCTAGGAAACGTCCCTCTAAGTATAGCTCTATTAAGCTCCGCGAGCTTATAAGTATAATTAAACACGGACTAGATTCTATATAGCCCCCTCTAATGCTACCTTAGCTTCCGCTCTATATTCTTCTATTACTACGAGTCGTATAGGAGGATAATTATATTAACTAGTAACGACTCTTAACGAAGGTAATGGTCGTTATTCTATGCCTCTCTCGATTCCTTATGCGTTCGTATCGCGTGGGTATAGGCCTCCTTAAGATCCTCGGATCTTCTCTTAAGTTATCTAGCTTAAAGAGCAAGTAAGTCAGACGTCGATCGCACCTCATCCTAAGGGAGTATTCAGAGCGACTCAAATTCGACTTCAATAGGCATGATTAGTTTATAGCCGAGCACGAGATATACAGTACTATACCCTATACTAGCACGTATCATTATTCTATCTACCTAGACGACCGTATAGAGGTAGTCAGGCCAGTTCTTAAATCCGCCATTAGTTATCTTCGCGAGAGCATTAGCGAGTAGTATAAAACTTCTCTCAATAATTCTATTTACTCAGGGATTATACATAGACATAACCTTCTAATAAATTCTATAGAGTCGGAGGAGCTCCTCTATGGCACCCATATTTTCTCTACTACTATTATAGGTGATTTTAGGAATAATTCCGTATCTATAGATCACGTTCTTAAAGAGAAACTTTACGACAACTATAGACGTAGCCACCATATATACCTCCGCCTTAGTCTATCCACTTAGCTATTCTTATATAGATACTACTTTACTATACCCTATAGAAGGTAGTAGTATCATTACATCTAAGTACATTCTTTACTAAAGAACAGGCGTTATAACATGGTAGAGCCCTTTATTAAGACCTCCGAGGAGCTTACTTCGTCGTTAATATTTATTATAGGTTTTTACGTGCTATCGCACGTCTCTACATATACCTATCTACTAATACTTATCCTTAATCCTTCCAAGGGTCCCTTCACTACCTCTATAATCTATCTCGTCGTAAGTAGTAGTAATTATACACGCCCTAGTATTCGGATCCTTAATTACTCGTGTATATTAGCGATACCTATCTCCTCTCCACTAGAGTATTCAGTCACACACAAGGAACTTTAGGTAGTCGGTTATAAAGGCCTTATACACTCGGTCGGTTAGGTCGGTTAGTCTCTTAAGTATAGTAAGGTACTTTATAATCCTCTACCATTTATCACTATATTCATCTATTAAGGGAGACTTAATAGCAGTATAGTCGAGTATCCCTATCGTGTAATCTCTCCCGCTAATAGGCTTGATTAATAACGTCTCTAGTACGTCTATATATAGAGCCATATCCACGAACTCGTCTAGGTTAAAGGTAGGGACGTCTAGTGGTTCTTCTCCTTTATATATCCGTAAGATACCATCGGCGACTACGTTACGCTTCCTAGGTATATACCTAACTATAAAGTTCTATAGCTAAATCCACGCGAGCCACCTAGTAACAAGCGCCCCTAGTAAGTTAGTTACAGTACAGTTAATTTAAGCGACTAGAGTATTCACATCTATTTCTATAATAAAGTACATACTATAGAGGTATTACCGGAACTTCTATAACGCGTAGAGGAGGGCTCGGTACTCTAGTTTCACGGTATCGTAGTTTCTCTTAGCTTTTAACTACATTCCTCTATTATACCGCGATAGCTAACGTTTATAATTCTCGTTCTCCTATATTAACGTAGCCCCCTACCTAACGTTACTAGAGTCTACTACTAGAATTATATCTCCCGTACCTATCCCGTACTATAATGTTATTAGTACGGGAGTAGTAGTTAGAGCTATCTTTAGCGCGTCTATCGAGGTCTACTCCTTAGCTATCTACTACTAGGCCGATTTATTCTTTAATAGTATAAATAGTAGTGATGCGATAATAGCGTACCTAGGGATCCATATCCGGAAATATATATAAACGCCAAGGAAGGCTCGCACATTCGTCGTGTTTTTATAGGGTTTCTAGTCCCTAATAGTAGTAACCTTTTTATTACTCGGTCGTCTCCCTTTAATACCGTAGACGTATTCTATAACGTTAGCGGCTTTAATATACCACTAAGTCTTCTTACTACTTAGGGCGTATCCAGCGCGCTCTATATCCGTGAGAACCTTATCCACGTTAATTAAATATTCTAGAATATACCTACGAATTCTAGACAGGGCCTCCTTAGAGTTATATTTCGTCGTGGGTCCTTTAATGCCTAAGTCATCTAGGAATGGTAGAGCCCTCTCCGGGATATATTCTTATATAATAGTTAATATAATCCTAACGAACTAAGCTACTAAATTAGTAGCCCCTTAAGGTAATATTATCCCATATAGTAACTCTAGGGGCGTTATAAACCCCGTTAAGTCTCGGTAATACTCTACTAATAGAATCTAATTATATCCTAAGAAGAAGTCGGTAAACGTTAAGACGGCTATCCCCGTAAAGTGCTCCGAGAATTCTTTATATAAGGGCGGCGTGGCCGTATTACGAATAGTAACTCGGTTGATTTCTATCGCCGAATTAATTAACCTATAATCTTATTCCTTATTAGCTTCCTTCTTCTTTTCTATAAGAAAATAGACGTTTTAATAAGGACTACTATAGGGCTCGAGTCTTCCGCTATTAAGACGCTCTTTTAGGATTATGAGTACCTTCCTATAAAGGGCTCTAGGAATATTAAAGTTCTTAGTCTACTATATCTTATATTCTACTATTCGGATCTCCTACGGAGGTGCCACCTCTTTATTAAATTTACTAAGGTATAAGAATTCCTATGCTAGTGCTTCCTCGCGATATAATAAGATTATATATAGTAACTTAAGTTCCGCGAGACGTAGCTCTATTCTAATCTTTAGCTAACTTATACGTAGAGACGTTAGACGTGTTCCTAGCGGGATAGTTACCCTTTAAGACTCTATTAGCCTATTAAACGCGTTAAGGCCTAGGTGGACGGCCGGAAGAAGTGCCTACCGTGTAATTACTCATTTATACTAGTCTAGATACCCTAATAGATTCCTAGAGACCTTTCGGTGGGCTTCGGAGTCATCTATAGGGTGTACTTTAACTCCCTTTCTTTTATATATAGTAGCTATACTAAATCCCTTTAATACCCCGGAAGAATACTATCTTTAGAGGCCGGTAGAGCCTACTATAAGCCGTTCTATTATTATGCCTTATTTATATATGAAGGTAGCGTACCTCGCCGCCGTAACTAGAGCGGCTAAGTTATCTTTTCTTAATAACCGAGTAATATTTTTAGGCCGGATTTTCTCGGAAAGCAACTCTATATAACTTATTTCTATATCCGTATAAAAATATATCCTATCCCCTTCGTTAGTAGGTTTACTAGACCCTATTTAGTGTAGATTATTAGTTAAGGGTAGCCCTTAACTAATAATCCGGCTTAACTCCGGCTTCTAGCGATATACTCCGCTATATAGTTAGTCTCTAGCCACGGAGTTACCCTCCTTCTCTAAGACTAGAATATACTTATCTAGACTAGTTTCGAAGGTTATACGTTCTTATCTATATACGGAGTAGACTATTAAGAGTACTTACCTAGAGGCTAACCTCTACACCGTAAGTAAGGCCTACCTAGTATATGGCTCCCCTAGGATAAGATTATAATTAAGTTCGCTATATACGAATATCGAAATAGCCGTAACGATCCGACCTATATAGATAGGGTATTACTATACTATTCCTACGAATAGAGTACTATACTAAGTAGTGCTAACTAAACTCGAGTTCTTTATATATAGTAGAAGCGAAGATATCGCTAGCCTAAGACGCCTCGTAGTATCTAGTTAAATACTATTTACCTGCGCGCCACTATTGAATAGTACTATACTAGTCGCCCTTTTAGGACTAACTTCTACGGGATACCTTAGACACTCGGCTACTAGCCTTACTATCCCTTTCTTAAGCTAATTAATATCTTATTACGTGATGGCCGTCCCTATAGTATAGAGGGGTGCTAATATATTAAGTTTATTTATCTCGGGAGCTATAGTATAGTTATTTCTTCCTTTCTTCTCGGCTCTCTTCTCTTAAGTCTTATAGACCTCTCTAGCTATAAAGTCGGGGGCGCCCTTCTTAAATACCGTACGATATAAGTTACTATTAAGGCTTAATAATTCGCTAATAGTAATATTTATAGTTATCCCTAGAACGCGCACTAGCTATGCTTCGCTAGCTTCTATACTTAGCCACTATCCCTCGCGTAGATAGTTATTAAGCTTAACGTCTCGGATACGTGCCTTTTAACTAGGATTTAGGCTATCCCCTTTATCTATCTTATTCTTAGGCGCCGTTAGCTCTTATTTAGACGTTCCCTAGTTACTACTCTTTTTACCGTCCTCCTATTCCTCGATAATCCTTATATACTACCCTTTACGCATTCCGCGGAGATAGGTAATCTTTCTTTCCTTAGTATAATTAGGTGTACTCTTCGTGATCCCCCTTCTAGATATTACGAGTATAGCGGGCTCTTCTAGGGCTATCTCCTCGCGGATATATCTATTACTAGCTATATCAAAGCGTTCATGGAATTCTATATATCTATCTTTCTTACTCTCGGGCGATATAACTTCTTCTTCCGAATTACTATCCGCCGAGGCCTAGTAGAGACCCTTTATAGGTTTTATACTAATACTATATACTAGTACTCTCTATAAAGCATTAATATTTACTATAGACGTAGAAACCTTTACTCCCCCTCCGTACTAGCTTAGGCCGTTTTAAACTATTACTACGTAGTTCCGGATAGCTTATAGAGTAGCTTATGGCTCTACTAAGGAGGGTAGTAATAGGATTTCTTCTCTATTCGCCCCGAAACGCCCTTAGAACACTCGCACCCCGTTAATATTCAGTAATCTATCTCTAATATATCCTACTATCTCC
This sequence comes from Pseudovirgaria hyperparasitica, assembly GCF_010093815.1. Taxonomy (NCBI): domain Eukaryota; kingdom Fungi; phylum Ascomycota; class Dothideomycetes; order Acrospermales; family Acrospermaceae; genus Pseudovirgaria; species Pseudovirgaria hyperparasitica. The sequence goes on from NW_022985571.1 coordinate 344,692, forward strand.
GGACATCTATATATTAGGTGATGGCTAGGTAGCGTAGTGGTAGTATACTACGTTACTAGAAGCGTTTATTATCTAACGTCATGGGTTCAAATCCTATAACGGCCATCTTTTCACATACTAGTTTTCGTACGCTCTATTAAAAGTATATAGGGCTAAGCGAGCACGTAACGTAAAGGTTACCGTTATATAACTACTTAGTCCTAAGCGACCATTAGGTAATATGAAAATAACTATACCGTTATTATATGATAAGAATTACCTAATATAGCCACCTACTAAGCCACCTTAAGTGGTAAGAGCGACGCCTAGAGCGGCTAGACCCATAACTAGCTTAGCTCGAATCATAGAATTTTCACTATATACTAGGGCCTTATCTACCCTAATCCGGCTTAGCTCGCGCTTACTCCGGCTTGGTAACCACGAAACAGACGGTAATACCTAATTAAGTATCCCGCCTACCTATAGACGATTATATAGCCCCGAAGAATAATTTCCGAATTCGGCCTAGCTGGGGTTAGTACTAAGGCATTGACCTATTAGATATACACCCCCTCCGGCATTAGTTATCTTAATTAATAACTACTACCCGGCGTAAAGCTATATTCCCATGGATAGGAAAACACGGTAACATAGGAATAAAAGACTAGGCCTAGCCTAGCGACCTACCCAATTACAAGAAAGATAATACCTACTATAGTTGGTTAGGGCGTTATTAAGAGCCGGTACCAATATAGTAATAAAAAGCCTAATATAAGGATAAGAAGTAAGTTTGTCACCTAATGGGATTCAAGGACTTAGACTAGGCTAGGTTAGGTTAGTAATAGGGTCTAGTTAGGGAGCTAATCACAGGAGGTTTTCTTATATACATAGCAGCCAATACTAGAGGAGGCCTGAGCCTATGGAGCATATATATGGCTATATATATAGTTCTTCCTAGTTAAACACTAATATTATTATTATTATTAGGTGATCTCCTCCGTACGTGATACACACGATCGGTCTTCGAGGCCTATCCTAGGCCATGATACCTCCTTAGGAGTCTCGGGTAGAGACGTATTCTCTATTCTATATATAATTCTATAGATAAACTTGCGTTAGTTCTATAGGCATGCCTCGTACTTAGTTAGGGGTGTGTTAAAAGATTTAGCCTTCGCGCCTACTAGTTAATAATAGCCGAAAGTAGCTTAGGTTTATACTTCTTAAGGGATAGGAATAAGGGATTAGAGGTAAAGTAGGACTTCATCTTAATTAACGTGAGGTCTAGTTTACTAAATCTCTCTACCATCTCGTTAAACTTATCCGATTCTAGCGCGACGTGTACTTCGACTAGAGAGGGGTGGCTAAATTTATTAGTTCTTCTTTCTTCATGTAACTACTCTTCTAAGCTAGTCTTCTTACTCCCTATCTTTAATTTATAGTATATAGCTATAGCTAGCTCTTATGCGGCTAAGTACTTATTAATATAAGCTAGTTCCTTAAGTACTCTAGCCTTTCGTGATACGAAGCCATAGATAATTACCTAGTCGTAACTATATGCTTCTATCATGAGTTAACATTTCTCTATAGCCCGAGCCTTAAGACTATTAGGTAGCCCTTCTAGGAAGAGCTCTATTCGCGAATATAAGCTTAGGCTTCCTTTAGCCGTAAGTTTCTCTATAATCATACGATACCGGGAGTAGTATATAGGGAGAGAGTAGGATGGGTCTACTTTAACCATTTCCACGTATTTTCGGATAAAGTAGATGGTGCCTTCCTCGAGGGCGGAGTTAAATAGAGAGAATTCCTTTAATAATTCTTCACGTAGCGTGGCCCACTACTATTTCTAAAACCTACTTATTCCTTTAATAGTAGGACGGAGATAGTCCTCGTAGTATAACGGTAGGGAGGTTATCTTCTTATTAGGCGGAACTTTATAGTTTATATATATATCCTCGTACTTCCGAAGGAAGGCCGTGATATTTATTCCTTTAAAGCGCTTAGGGGCTAGGGTAGATAGAGATACCATCCTTTCTTATCGCGCAAATGCTACGAAGAAGTTAAGCATCTCTCTACGAGTTACTAGATCGTTATTTTAAGCTCCTATCGTACTATTACTAGTAGTAGGTGTACTAGTAGAGACGCTGGGGGTAAGGTTATTAGTTAAGGGATTACCTTAACTAAAGGTTGGCCTAATGCGTCTACCTATAATACCTATCATCCCTTCTCTATATTAATTAATCCCTTTATAAGGTAAACTATTACTATCGTCTTCATCGATATAAAGTTCACGGTATCCTACTTATGTTATTATCTTCGTGTAAGGCGTTCCTAAAGTAGTTAACTCGTGTAGCCGTGTTTATGAATAACAGCTATAGTAGTACTAAATAGGTTATATTTATCGTTTTTGAACTCTTCTTTACTACTTTATCTAGCCCTGTTTTATATCCTATTCCCCTAAGACATTTTCGAGTCGCGCTATTACCTATGTTAGTATACGCATGCTTTTTACGGCTACTTTTAAGAGGCTAGCCCCTAGCGACTCCGGACTCCCTATTTTCCGGACTCGTGGCTTCGATCTAGTAAGTCTAGACTACCTTATTAGACACGCCATATACTTCCCCTAAGCTAGTTTCGGAGTCCTAATCTCCCCCTATAAGTTCGTAGTCCGGGTACGATCTCTAAAATTATAGTAAGCTATCGCTACGTGTGTCCCTTTTTATAAATGGCTGTGTTCTTAGTATAGTAGTCGCGACGAACTCATAAGTATCTCTCCTAGGTATTATAAGTTCTCTTTAAACGCACGACTTCTTATTAGTTCTCTTTTACGATAGGGCGGGTCTATATAATACTCTTAATTAATTCTTTAATAGCTAAGCCTAATAATTAATACCCATAGAGGCCCATGAACGTAAGGAAAGATCGAATTATCGAATATTAGTGATAGGGGAAGCGTGCCGAGTAGAATGACCGAGGAAAACGCCCTCCTTAAATATACAATGAAGCCATGTGATCGAGCTAGGGATACATATATATAGGGCTGTAGGAGCGGCCTTCCATAGTAGTTAGGCGGGATAGTAGACTATTCTAAAGATAATAGGACGACTAAAAGGCATAGTTAAAGCCGCTACCGCGCGAGGATAGTCGCGCCTCCAAGGAATAAGTATATAAGTATATATACTCCCTAGTACCTAATAAGGGACTAGAATATACTCCGAATTATATAGGTAAACATATAATATAAAAGAGAGAACTAGGCGACGCTCCTTAAAGAGACCGGGGCTATAATACTCGCTATCTAGGAACCCTATAAATACTACTAGATAAGTAAACCAACTACATACCCCGGATACCATACTATACACCCTCTAGGCCTAGAAAGACGAGTCCTCTTCCATATTTATAGGTTAATACTACTCTTATTATAGTCGTACACCGAGCGCGATAACCTTAGGATAATACTACACCTATAAATAGATATAGGCCCCCTATATATATATAATATATATAACTAATAACATATACTTATACTAGACGAGATACTCGAGGGTACTACGGAACTAGGGTAACATATCCTCCTAGGAGACTTTAACCTCTACTACTAATAGTAGGGAGGCCTAGCCATAGTTAGGGAAGAACTTAGAGTAAGGGAACTACGTACCCGCTACCACGACTTCCTATATCTACTTATACCTATAGAATAAGTTATATAAAAAAAATATAAATAGGATAAAGACAGGTCCACGCTTAACCTTACCTTCGCCACGGAGTATATTAGTTACTAGATCTAATACTACCGCCTAGGCTAGGTATAGACGGATTCCGACTATAAATATATAGAAACCGTAATAAATGTATATACCCCGAATAAATAACGGGGATAATAGATATAGAAGGACACCGACTAGGAAAAGTACCTAAAGGACCTAGAATTAGCGATCCTAGATCCCTCTATAGTCGATATATCCAACGACCTAGCTATAGACTAGGCCGTATAGACACTCCTATAAATATACTAGAATACGAGAAATAAACACATACTATACTAAATATACCGGCCCCCGGAAGTAAAGGGGATTCCTTAAGTACGGGAAAGTAGATAAGACGCTCTAAGGCTATATAGATACGTATACTATATAAGAATACCCGAGTCATAGGAAGAATAGAAGGAAGCGATATAATAATATAATAAAGTTCTCTATAACGAAAGGCGTGAATAGTAGCGTATAATTACTAGTTAATAGATACGACATATAATAGAGCTATAGTATATAGTAAAATAGGCCAAGGGCGTAGACACTCCGACACCCCCGCTACTTATGCCTCCTCTAATATATTAGGGGAGAATATACTCTACGAGCCTTAAGAAAACTAAGGCCCTACGGGAGGCTATATTCCCTCTCCCGGAACTAGTAGACCTATTAGATATTCACGGCGCCGAATATCTATATATAGTAGATATCCCTAAAGAAGTTACGGAGGAGGATATACTTAATATTATTAAGACACTCCTAAATAATAAAGCACCCGGACTAGATAGAATTCTAAATCGATACCTAAAAAGTACTATAAAAGCGACCCTACCGCTTATTACTCGTATATTCTAAGCATGCGTTACGTAGGGGTACCACCCCTAGAGCTTCCGAGTCGTCTATACTATTATACTTCTAAAACTAGGAAAGAGCCCTAACTCCCTAAAGGGATAGAGACTAATCGCCCTTCTCTTCTACCTAGGTAAGATACTAGAGGCTATGATAGCGAAGAAGATAAGTACCGCGGTATAGAAATATAATCTCCTCTCTCTAAACTAGAAGGTAAAGGTAGATAGCTCCCTAATAATAGCTATCTAATATATTATCGAAGTCGTCTAGGCCGTATAGAAATAGGGACGGGTAGTATCGCTCCTCTCCCTTAATATAGCCGGAGCGTTTAATAAGGTAAACTATATAAGACTTATTTATAACCTCCGGATAAGACGAATACTAGAATGGATTATACGCTTTATATAGTTATTCCTTATAGGAAGAATAACTTAGATATATATCCCTAGGTACTAGAGCGAATATAAAGAGACGGTATACGGCATCCTATAAGGGAGCACCATCTCTCTAATCCTATTCCTCTTCTTTACGGTAGACCTTCTTTAAGGAATAAAGTATATAGAAATAGTCGGATACGCCGATAATATATACCTCCTAGCTATTAATAATAATACTAACCAAACGTATAGACGACTAGAATAGAACTATAAGAGGTACCTCTAGTAGGTAAAACGCTATAGAGTAAAGTTCGTCCTAGAGAAATACTAGCTTATATACTTTATTAATCGTTAAGGGAAATAGGTAACTAGGGAAGGCGAATAACGCCCCCGAATTAACGTATTTAACGAACTACTAGTATAAAGTATACGCGCGCTCGGAGTTATACTAGATAGTAAGCTTAAATAGGGACCATAAGTAGTATACGCCGTCTCTAGGGCCCTCTAGATAGAAGCCGCTATATAACGGATTATAGTCTCTATGTAGGGAACCGCCCGGGATAAGGCACGCTAGCTATATATATCTATAGTACGACCCGCCTTCACGTACGGATATAAGTGCTAGTATACGGCCCTTATATAGACTAGGCGAATAAAGCTTAAATCCATATAGAACCGTATACTCCGTCTTATATTAGGCGTATATAAAGCTACTAACACGGTGCTACTACGACGCGAGATAGACGTTATAAGTATATATAACTTCTACTAGATATAGAGGGTAGTATACTTTACTAAATAATAAGTATAGAAACGTATAGAAAACGTAGAATATACTTTTACCGCGCTACGTGTACGAATTAGTATATATTACCGCGTACTCCTATATATAGGCCGGAATCAAATACGGTATAGGTACTTAATAGAAACCGACTCTAGCTAAGTAGTATAAGAAGTCTAAGATAACCTAGACGCTCTCCTAGACCGGTAGAGCCTTTAAGAACTTATAAAAAATATACGGTCGTAGACTTAAGATAAGTAGAAAGAGGCACTCCGTGCCTACTAGACCTCCTAGTAGAATAGATATCTAGAGTAGATTCGAGGGCCATAGAAGGAACTAAGTAAATAGATATATAAAGGGCTAACGAAAGCCTAAGTATCTATACTTATCTAAGCCCGAATAGGCGCTATAGAACTCCTATACTATATCTATAAGAGAGGCGTTTCTAATACCTCCCTATAGTATAAGGCGTGCGGCCGGAGAGGTATAATACGCTACTATCTAGCTATATACTTTAACCTCTATATATAACGGTAATAGCTTATCTACGTTATAAAGACTTTAGATATTATATAATAGCTTAATAAGTACCCTAAGGATATCTCCCGATAGATACTTATATATCTACTACTTCTCTAGTACTAGTAGACCCGGAAATATATACCGGAAGAGACCCGGTATACGCCGGTAGTAACCTAATATATACTAGAAGAACCCTAGGAGAACCCCGATTATTAGTTAAGGGTAGCCCTTAACTAATAACCTCCGCACCTACACGTGCTACCTAAGGGTAAAATAATAGTAATATAGGCTATAGGCTAATAGGCGTACCCTATAGCTATATACTTAAGATAAAACAGAGGTTTAACGAGATATAGTTATAGACATAAGGAAGTTTTTCCCTATAGGGTTTCTTCTTATATAGTAGCTTAGACTAGAGGAGGCATAGGCCTATAGAGTACTACTCTACCTAGTTATATAATATTATTATTATTATTATAGATTTATTAATCTCTAATTCTTCTTTAATAGTTTCTAAGGGTCTTAATATTCCCTAGGGTATAATTTTCTTAGTTTTCTAGTTAATTATAGGGTTAACTTCTTCGAGCTATAGTATTCCTAGAATTAAGTTATATTATTCTAGCTCTACTATATCTAATTATAGTTATTAGTATTCTACTATTAAGACTAAATCTAAAGGTTCTATTTCTAAGTATACTATTCTATTAGTATATTCTATATTAAGTCCTTTAAATATAGATAGCTTATATAGTTCTTCTTTACTATTATAGGGTATTTTTAGTTTATCTACTATAGTTAGAGAGATAAAGTTAGACTATACTCTACTATTAATTAGTACTTTAATAGAGTATTTTTAATAGAGCTAAATTTTAAGAGATATCTATATTTTATTATCTAAGCTACTAATAGATATAAGAGATTTTCTTTTTAGCTTAGCCGTTTCTCTTAGTATATCTAGCCTTCCTAGTTTTTTTATAGCTTACTAAGTTTCTATTCTATTTTCTATATAAGTTAGATTATAGATTAAACTTATTTCTTAATTTTATCTAAGTCTACTTAAAGGTTATACTATATAATAGTCTTAGATATTAGATAGGTCTAGCACGTAATATCCGGGTATTAGATATATTAGTTCTCTAGATAAATCTTATTTTCTATCTACTTTAATATAAAGTAGTTTTTATTAGTTTCCTTAGTAATTATTTTATACTATTATATATCTTTATCTTTAAAGGCTTATAGCTAGGAAAAAACTTTTTACATCCCTAAGAGGCTAACTTGGTCCATTCGGGGTAATATAGCGAGATACACACCTCAATCGATAGAGTACACCGAGTACACCAACTACTACTACACGCATATACGTGTAGCGTCGAAACCAAGACGTTACCGCCGTATAAAGATATATATACACCCTCTTAAAATCCTTACGGAGATAGAGGTACGGACCACGCTACTAGAACGCCGATACGCCGACCCCCTTTTATTAGTTAAGGGCAGCCCTTAACTAATAAATATGGCGGCCTTAGGCACCGATATACCCCGGTATATACCGGATATACCCCTACTAGTACGATAGAAAAGGCCATATAGCGATACTACTAAGGGTAGCTATATACCTATCTAAAATGTAGAACACATCTAAAGGCGCACGCCGCTATAGATAGATAGAATAAAGGGGACCCTAAGAGGGGAAACCCTCCTAAATCATATTAACTACTAGGTAGCACGTATAGAGAAGGAAGCCGGAGAGGGCTAGAAGACCCTCCTATATATATTCTAGGACCTTATCTAGAATCTAAAGGGAATTACGGAGGAGGAGAAGAAGATATAACTAGGAGGACTAGAGGGTAGGCTCGACTAAATGGAGGCTAGTCTATATAGAATCTAGGAGGAACTCACTTAAGGTAAGCGCCCTAGTATATAGGTATAAATAGTAGTAATACCGGAGGCTATACCACGGGCCCCCCGGACCGGCGACGTGGTATATAGTATACGCGTCGCAATCTAGGATAAGGACACCCTAGTATAGGTCTAGCGAGCATCCCTAAAGGATATAGTAAGTAAGATTAACGAATAAAAGGGAATATAGTTAAATATCGTCGCTGCTAAACTCACGCTAGGAGGAGTAGTACTTACTACGATAACGAATATCGCGTAGTAGACCATCTCGCGCGATCCGAACGCGATTAGTAGTATCTTCCTAGGCGCCTCTATTAGGGCGGCCACATACCCGATATAGGTATACTCTATGCCCGTAAGCGGATAGGTTATTAGAGAAGAAGATATTACGCGGATGGAATAGTTAAACGAGCGAAAATACCTAGGGATTAAGATTATAAGAGTATGGTAGAAGAATATATAAGGGATTAAAACCAGATTAAAGTTATACTCTACTATAATAGTAGAGCTTAAGGACCCCGCCCTCGCGTATCGAATTACGTAAGAGGGATTCCTAGCGGAAGGGGAGCTTCTTATAGCGGAACCATGGGATAGAGCATAGGCGATAACATAGTACTTTAACTATTAGGGATACGGGTATATAGTATAGCGGTGCTCCTAAAAGACTAGGTATAGGTAGTATCGATAAGAATATAGTACCTAGGAGTGCCCCTACGGGACATAAGGAGAGGGCTAGAGGGATAGGGATACGGCGAAGTACTCTAACTACGACGGTAAGTACCCGTCGTAGTCGGCTACGTGCGCGAAACGCAAATAGGTTACTAAATATATCTACTTAATCTAGATAAAGGGAGTAAGGTAGCTATAAATAATGCGACCTACCACCGTTCCTCTCTTTACTATAATACTACTACTATAGACTATCTCCTCACGAGGAAGCGGTTAGGAATAGTAAACCGTCCCGAGAAAGCTAATAATAGGATAGCCCTAAGGAATTACTAAGGCCGCCGCCGTACGAGGATAGTCGCGTCTTAGAGGAATAAATATATAGGCCTATACATTCCCTAGCACCTAATAAGAGACCAAGATATACTCCTAATTATATAGATAAACATATAGTATAAACGTAAGAACTAGGCGATACTCCTCGAGGAGACCGGAGCTATAATACTCGCTATATAGGAGCTATATAAACACTACCAGACGAATAAACCAATAACACACCTAGGATATTATATAATACACCCCCTAGGACCGGAGAGGAGAGTCCTCTTCCATGTCTATAAGTCTATTCTACTCTTATTATAGTCGTATACTAAACGGGATAACCTCCGGATAACACTACACCTCTAGATAAATATCGGACCCCTCCACATATATAATATATATAACTAGAACCGATCGCTTTAGGCGGATGATATACTTAAGGGTACTACCGAGCTAGGATAACATATCCTCCTAGGAGATTTTAACCTCTATTATAGCTAGTAGGGTAGACTAATCGTTACCCGCGAAGAGCTTCGAGCTAGAGAACTACGCACCTAATACCACGGCTTCCTATACCTTCTTATACTAATAGAATAGATTACCTAGCGAAAATATAAATAAGATAAGGGCGGATCTATACTCGACCTCACCCTAGCCACTAGACATATTTATAATAGGACTTAATACTACCGCCTAAGCCTTATATAGATAGACTCCGACCACGAATATATGGAGACCTTAATAGACGTATCCACCCCTTAAGACTAATGAGGGCGATAGCTATAGAAGGATACTAACTAGGAAAAGTATCTAAAGGACCTGGAATCGACGATCCTAGACCCGTCTATAGTCGACGTATCTAATGGCCCGGCCATCGACTAGGCCGTGAATATACTTCTATAGGCGTATTAGGGAGTAAGAGATAAACACGTGCCGTACCGAATATATAGACCCCTAGACCCGAAAAGCATACCTTAAGTACAAGAGTATAGGCGAGAAGTCCGGAGATTATATAGACGCGTATACTATAACCGTATATCTAAAGCGTAGGATAAATAGAGAGAGGTAAGAAGATAATGAGATAAAGTCCTCCGTAACGAGCGACGTAAATAGTAGTATATAGTCACGGACAGATACACACGTAATACTACTAGACTATGGCATATAGTAAAATGGGCCAAAAGCACCGCCTCCCTAATACCTATACTACTTATACCTCCCCTTATATATTAAGAAAAGACGTACTCTACGAGCCTCGAGAAAATAGAGATTCTATAAGAGGTTATATTCCCTCTCCTAGAACCTATAGACCTATTAGATATTAACGGTACGGAATACCCGGAAGCTGTAAGTATCCCTAGGGAAATCACGGACGACGATATACTCGGCACTATTAAGATACTCCCGAATAATAAAGCGCCTAGACTAGACGGAATTCTAAATCGATGCCTTAAGAGGACCATATAGGCGACCTTACCGATTATAGGCCATATATTCCGAGCGTGCGCCCGTATAGAATACCACCTATAGAGCTTCCGAACTGTATACACGGTTATACTTCTAAAACTAGGGAAGAGCCTAAACACGCCGAAGGGATAGAGGCCGATCGCCCTCCTCTCCTACCTTAGTAAGGTACTAGAAGCTACGATTACTAAGAAGATAAGTATAGTAGTATAGGTATACGGCCTTCTCCTAGTAAACCAGAAGGCGAAGGTAGGAAGCTCCCTAATTATAGCTATTTAATACATCCTCGAGGTTATCTAGACTATATAGAAATAAGGACGAGTCGTTATACTACTCTCCCTAGACATAGTAGGGGCGTTTAATAAGGTAAACTATATAAGACTTATCCATAACCTCCGGATAAGGCGAATACCTAAGTAGATTATACGATTTATATAGTCCTTTCTCGCGTAAAGGACTACTTAAATATATATCCCCGGATACCGAAGCGAATATAAGGAGACGGTATACGGCATCCTATAAGGGAGCACCATCTCCCTAATCCTCTTCCTCTTCTTTATAGTAGACCTCCTTTAGAGAATAGAACACACAGAGGTAGTCGGATACACGGACAATATATACCTCCTCGCGGTCAATAGTAGTACTAGTAGAACATATATACGACTCGAACGAGACCACGAGAAATGCGTCTAGTAGATAAAGCGCCACGGAGTAAAATTCGCACCTAAAAAATACTAGCTTATATACTTTATTAACCGCTATAGAGGATAGGCTACTAGGGAGGGGGCACGTCGCCCCTAAATCGACGCCTTTATAGAACCACTAGTATAGAGTATACGCGCACTCGGCGTCATGATCGATAATAAGCTAAAATAGGGACCATAGGTGGCACACGCCGTCTCTAGAGCCCTCTAGGTAGAAACCGCTATACGCCGGATTACGGTATCTACGTAGGGAATAGCCCGGGATAAGGCGAGACAGCTATATATCTCTCTAGCATGCCTAGCCTTTATATACGGACACGAGTACTAGTATACGGCCCTTATATAAGCTCGGCGGGTAAAGCTTAAGTCTATATAAAACCGTATACTCCGCCTTATCTCCGGCGTATATAAAGCTACTAATACGACGCTCCTCTAACGCGAGATAAACGTAATAAGTATATAGAACTTCTACTAGATATAGAGACTTATATACTTTACTAAATAATAAGCATAAGAACGTGGAGGAGATAGGGTATATACCTTCGCCGTACTACGCACACGTATCTACGCGCATTACTAGGCCCTCCCTACTATAGAATAAACTCGAGTATAATATAAATGCTATATAGAGGCGGACTCGAGCTAGACCGTGTAGAAGGTTTAAAATAACCCGGATGCTATCCCGAGCTAATAGAACCCTAAGAAGCTTAGCCGCGTCATGCGGTTATAGATCTAGGATAAATAGAGGGAGATACTTAAAGCCTAGTAGGCCTCCTAATAGGATAGGTATCTAGAATGGATCTAAGGGCCTTAGAAGGAACCGAGTAAATAGATATATAAAGGGCTAACAAAGGCCTAAGTATCTATACTCCTCCAAGCCCGAATAGGCGCTATAGGTCTTCTATATTACCTCTACTAGAGAGGCGTCCTAGATATATCTCCCTAGTGTAAGGACTACGGCCGGAGAGGTATAATACGCTACTACCTCGCGACGTGCTCTAGTCTATATACCCTAAGACAAGCCCTCGTCCGTATAACGAGGACCTCCGACATCACGCGATAGCTTAATAAATACTCTAAGGACGTCGCCCGATAGATGCTCGCATACCTTCCTCTCCCCTAGTTCTAGTAGACCCGCGTATATATACTAGAAGAAGCCCGATATATACTAGAAGAACCCCGGTATACGTCGGAAGAACCCTGGGAGAACCGCGATTATTAGTTAAGGGCAGCCCTTAACTAATAATCTCCGCACCTATACGTGCTACCTAAGGGCAAACCATTATAACATAGGCTATAGGCCTATAGGTAGCCCCTAGGGCTATATATATATAAAGAACGAGAGGATAGACAGAGCGTAGTCATAGATATAAGGGAGTTTTTCCTATTCGTAGGTTTCTTCTTATATAGTAGCTTAGACTAGAGGAGGCATGCGCCTATAGAGTGGTACTCTACCTAGTTTACTAATATTATTATTATTATTATCTTTAAAGGCTTTTAGGATTACTTAATTCTAGTATTATTATAGAAACTATTTCTAGATTCGCTTTTTATAGAGATATTAAAGATAATTATTATAGAGATAGATAACTTAGAAGATTCTATTATATCCCTTATAGTAGAGTAAGATAAGTTAGTTATCTTCTAGTTAAATCTCTATACCTTTTAAAGGTATATCTCTATTATTCTTACTTATATATTTTCTATAATAATAGATAGTATAGTAAGTTCTAGAATCTTAGTCTATTATTAACTTATTATATAGTTCTTCTATAGTAAGGGTTTCTTTCTTACTATCTTCCTCTATAGTACTTTCTTCTATAGTTACTTCTTTTTCGAGGGTACCACGACGCCGGGACAATACATCCTCCTAGGCGACTTTAATCTCTACCATAGGTAGTGGGGAGGCCTAGCCGTCGCGAGAGAAGAACTTAGAGTAAGGGAACTACATATATAGTACCATGACTTCCTATACCTCCTTATACCTATGGGGTAGATCACCTAGAGGAAACATAAATAGGATAAGGACGGGTCTACGCTCGACCTTACCCTCGCCACTAAGTACATTAGCCATAGAGTATAGTACTACCGCCCGAGCTGGATATAGACGGACTCCGACTACGAATATATAGAAACCGTAATAGACGTCTCTACTCTTAACGAATAATATAGGAAATAGCTATAGAAGGACACTAATTAGGATAAATACCTAGAGGACCTAGAATCAGCGATTCTAGACCCCTCTATAGTCGACGTATCTAACGGCCTAGCCATAGATAAGGCCGTGCAAGTCCTCCTTTAAGTATACTAAGCCATAAGAGATAAACACGTACTATACTAAATATATAGACCTCTAGAAGCGAGGGGTATACCTTAAATACGAGAGTATAGAAGAGACACCCGTAGACTATATACACGTATATACTATATCCGGATAACTAAGGCGTGGGAAGAGTAGAAGGAAGTAGTGCGATATCGTGATAGGGCCCTCCGTAATAAATGATAAAAATAATAGTATACGATTACCGATAAACACACACGGTAAGCCGTAGGGCTATGGCGTATAGTAAAGTAGGCTAAGGGTATAGACGCGCCGACACCGCCGCCACTAATACCTCCCCTAATATACTAAGAGAGGATATACTCTATAAGCCCGGAGAAGACGGAGATCTTACATAAAGTTATATTCCCCCTTCCGGAGCTAGTAGACCTATTAGACATTAATAATACTAAATACCTAGACGTAATTAATATTCCCTAAGAGGTTACTAAGGAGGATATACTTAACGCCGTTAAAGTACTCCCGAATAATAAGGCACCCGGACTAGATAGGATACCGAATAGGTGCCTTAAACGTACTATACTAGCTACCCTACCGCTTATTAGTTATATATTTTAAGCATGTATTAAGAACGGATACCACCCCTAAAGCTTCCGGGCCGCCTATACTATTATACTTCTAAAACTAGGGAAGAACCCTAGCTCCCTAAAAGAATAGAGGCTAATCGCCCTTCTCTTCTATCTCGGGAAGATACTAGAGACTATAATCGCGAAGAAGATAAGCGCCGTAGTATAGGAATATAACCTCCTCCTAGTAAACTAGAAGGCGAAGGCTAGAAGCTCCCTAATTACCGCTATCTAATATATCCTTAAAGTCGTCTAGACCGTATAGAAGTAGGGACGTATAGTAATACTACTCTCCCTTAATATAGCCGGCGCATTTAATAAAGTAAACTATATAAGACTTATCTATAACTTACGGAAGAGGCGTATACCCGCATGGATTACGCGGTTTATATAGTCCTTCCTCGCCGAAAGAGTTACCTAGATATATATCTCTAGATATCGAAGTAAGTACGAGAAGATGGCTTACGGCATCCTATAAGGAAGTACTATCTCCCCGATCCTCTTTCTCTTCTTTACTATAGACCTTCTCTAGGGAATATAATATATAGAGATAGTAGGATATATAGACGATATATACCTTCTAGCTATTAATAATAATACTAGCTAAATATATAGACGACTTAAATAAGACCATAGGAGATACGTCTAATGGGTAAAGCGCTACGGAGTAAAGTTCGCCCCCGAAAAGTACTAACTCATATACTTTATTAACCGCCGTAGGAAATAGGCTACTAGAGAAGGCGAGCGACGCCCTAGAATAGACGCCTTTAACGAACCACCGATATAAAGTATACACGTACTCGGCGTCATGATTAATAATAAGCTTAAATAGGGACCATAGATAGTATACGCCGTTTCTAGGGCCCTCTAGGTAGAAGCCGCTATATACCGGATTACGGCCTCTACGTAGGGAACCGCCCGGGATAAGGCACGCCAGCTATATATATCTATAGCACGACCCGCCTTCACGTATAGACACGAGTGCTAGTATACGGCCCTTATATAGACTAGGCGAATAAAGCTCGAATCTATATAGAACCGTATACTCCGTCTTATATTAGGTGTATATAAAGCTACTAACACGGTACTACTACGACGCGAGATAGACGTTATAAGTATATATAACTTCTACTAGATATAGAGGGTAGTATACTTTACTAAATAATAAGTATAGGAACGTGTAGGAAATATAGAATATACCTTCGCCGCGCTACGCGCGTAAGTTAGCGTATACTACTAAGTACTCTTATATATAGGCCGGACTCGACTATAGTATAAGTACCCGATAGAAATAGACTTAAACTAAGTAGTATAAGAGATTAAGAATAACCTAGATACTCTTCTAGACTAATAGAGCCTTTAAGAGCTCGGACGAAGTATACGGTCGTAGATCTAAGATAAGTAGAAAGAGATACTCCGGGCCTAGTAGGCCTCCTAGTAGGATAGGTACCTAGAGTAGATCTAAGAACTATAGAAGGAGCTAAGTAAATAGATATATAAAGGGCTTATAAAGGCCTAGGTATCTATACTCCTCTAAGCCTAAACGGGCGCTATAGAACTTCTATACTATCTCTATAAGAGAGGCGTCCCTAACGTGTCTCTATAGTATAAGGTGTACGGCCGGAGAGGTATAATACGCTACTATCTTATAATATACCCCGATCTTCACACGTAAAGGTAGAAGCTTATCCATACGATAAGAACCTCTAATATTATATAATAGCTTAATGAGTACCCTAAGGACGTCGCCCGGTAGATAATTATATATCTACTACTCCTCTAATTCTAGTAGACCTAGAAATATATACCGGAAGAAACCCGGCATATATTAGAGGAAACCCGGTATATGCCGGAAGAACCCCTTAACTAATAACCTCTATACCTACACGTGCTATCTAAGGGTAAAATAACGGTAATATAGGCTATAGGCTAATAGGTGTACCCTATGGCTATATACTTAAGAAGAAATAAAGGTTTAATAAGATGTAATTATTAACATAAGGAAGTTTTCCCCTCTTGGGTTTCTTCTTATATAGTAGTCTAGACTAGAGGAGGCATAGGCCTATAGAGTACTACTCTACCTAGTTATACAATATTATTATTATTATTATTATAGTTACTTCTTTAGATACTATTTCTTTAGTTAGTTTAGATCTTCTTATTATATCTAAGTATTTCTATAGTTCCGTTTTTTCGTAGAGTAATAGAGGTTATTTACTAGCTATTAAAATATTTCTTTTCTTTAGATACTAATCTATACTATTCTTTTCTAACTTATATATAAAGTAGAGGTTATTAGTATAACTAGTCTATAATATAGCTATATAAGGTACTTCTTCTTTTTCTATAATAAAGTTTTCTTATCTTAGTACTAGGTTCTTAATCTAATTTTTCTTATTTTTATTTTTTAGATATTCGCGGATATAGTGTCTCTTTTCCTTATAGTAGAGATACTTATCTTTCTTCTTTAGTTACTCCTTTGCCTTATTAGATAGGCGTTTTATCTATAAGATACTAAGTTCTATTAGTATAGGTCTATTATAGAATCCCTTATATAAATAATTTAGAGTCTTATTAATATAGCTCTTTCTAGTATCTTATTTAAGTATAGGTTAAAAGATCTTTTTCTCTCTTTTCTTATAGTATCTCTTATATAGTTAGTTATTAATCTAGACTATAAGCTTAATATATTCTTAGAGGTTAGTAGAATAGTCTCTCTCTCTAGAGATTTTATCCTTAATATTATTATAGAGTTCTATATAGAACTAGAGAATTAGAGGTTTATTATTCTAGCCTAACTAACTTAAGATTTATTAGAATTTAGAGGCGTAGTTAGATATAGATTTTATCTAGACTATTTACTAGATCTATCTCTTAGCTATTCTTTATTTATCTATATCTCTAAAGGTTATCTTAATATATTTCTCAAATTCTTTAAAACGTTTAAAGATCTTAGTAGTATTATTATATTAATTCTATAGATTATTTTCTATAAAGTCCCTTAAGTAGAGTTTAAACTAAGTAAGTATATCTCTCTTTAGTAATCTAGTAGTATATATAACTTATTCTTCTAGCTTCTAGATTTAGTAGATCTAGAGATATATTCTAATCTATATTAGAAATCCTTAGAGTTTACTTCGCTTACCTTTAAAAGATTCTAGGATTTTTCTTTTAAAGCTCTCTTTAGCTTTTCTAAGTTTAATATTTTCTCTCTAGAGCTCTATAACTTACTCCTCTAATTCTATAATAAGATATCTAACTTATTCTATAGTTAGGGCTTATAGAGTAGTTTACGAAGATAAGGACTATCTATTATTTACTATTTTTTTATTTAAATAGATAGCGTAAATACTTACTTTAGAGTCTAAGATAAGTAATTAAACTATAATAAACCTTCTCTAGTAAGGATATGGCTTATCCCTAAAGTAGCCTATTATATAGAGTATTCTAGCTTTCCTAAAGATAAAGATACTTAGAAGGCTTAGAAGAGTATAAGTAGATTTATAGTAAGTATTAATAGAGTATAAATAGTAACTAGCTAGTAGGCGAGTAAAGTAGTAATTATATTAGTATAAGTTTAAATTAATTACTATAGAACTATCTCTAGAGGTTAGATTTAAAGGGTCTATATAGTTCTACTAAGGTTCTTTAATTAGAATACTTATTCTAAGCGTCTAGTATATTACTTAGAATATTAGTATTCTATTTCTAATTACTTAGTAGACTACTTAGAATATCTATTCTAAGTATCTATAATTAGCTCTCTCTATAGATATCTATCTTAGTCTTAGATTATTATCTAAGGCTATCTATAGTATTATAAGTACCCCTTCTACGTGTTATACTATCCCTTATACTACTTATACTAGAGTCTATGTATCCTTCTATAGTCGTAGCTAGTAATTTATTATACTTATATTATAGACTTTAGCTTTATCTTATCTCTAGTATTATATAACGAAGCCGGGATAGATAAGACTAGTATAGAGATATTACGTAACCTTACTTAAGACTATACTTAAGCTATAATCTACACGGGCTTATCTCTACTCTCTAAGTTAAATTATAATATATCTTAATTACTATTATAGTAATACTCTAGTTATATCTATTATATTAATTTAACTTTATTAATCTCTTTCTATACGTAGTCTTATAGTATAAGATAGTCTTAATGTATAAGACTCTAATCTAATACGGTAACTCTCTAACGCCTTTCTTAGCTTCTAGAATAAAATATAGACCGTCTATAAGTCTATTATAGCTATCTAAGTAGTAAGCGAGTCTTATATATCTAATATTAAGTAGAGTATCTATATAGCGCTATAGTATATTAATACCCGCCTTCTTATAGTTAAATTATATAGTCGTACTCCCGCTACGTTAATCTATAGAGACTTATCTCTACCTTAGTCTAACCCCTCCTTAGTAGTACCTTAATATCTATATAGATCTAAGCTAGCTCTATCTATACGTACCTCTACTTTACTACTATCTACTCTATATATTATACTTAACTAGTCTATAAAGAGAAAGTACCTTCCCCTTAGTAACCTATATAATAGATCTAAGACTCTCTTCTATATATAGTCTATTATAATATAGTATAAGATTACTTAGAATACTAATTTTATTAGTATCTATAGAGACTAGATAGCTCTTATCTAGACTAATCTTACTTCTAAGATATAGAGGGGGGTTAGTATAGTATATTCTACTAGAGAGCTAAATAGCGACTAGAATCTATACATATTTCTAGACTACCTTAAGTTCTAGTTTAGAGATATATATACTAAAGAGCGGGCCCTTTAGTAGTTAAATATAATTATATAGAAGACGAAGGAGCCGTTTACTAAGTACTTTATCTAGTTCTATACCGCCCTCTAGAAGGCTAGAGAGATATACTAGGCTAATAACTAGAAGCTTATATAGCTCTAGAACGGTCTAAACTAGAAGACTTAGACGGTAGCCTTAAACTAGGGCCTCCTAGACTAATATAAGACCGCTATAGACCCCCTTAGAGATATTAGTATAGATATAGAGTTATTCTAGCTCTATATAGAGTAAGGCTTAGTACTCTAAAGTAAGTCTAGTAAGAATAAGAATAGTAATATAATAATATCCGCGGTTACTATTAAGGCTATTAAGATAAAGGATAAGAAGTAAGCTACCTTACTAGTAGTAAAGCGTAAGAATAGAGTTAAGAAGAAAAGTCTTCTTTATAGATTCTAAAGGATTTATTCTAGAAGTACTATATAATAGATGTATATATCTAGTATAGCTAGGCTAGCTATTAATAGTGGGGCTATCTAACCACTATTAATATATAAGTGCTTAAGTTTACGGCTCTAGCTCTAAATAATACTAATTCTAACTCTAAGGTAGAGAGGGCTTAGTTCTCTACTAGAGTCTAGATTAGAGAATATTATAATATTTAGTAGAGAATAAAACTATAGGCGACTAGAATAATAGCTCTAACCTAGAGAATAGTACGTCTACTCGTACTATAGATAGGCCCCTACCCGTTATATTACTATTTCTCTAGAATAGAAAGTATATAGATACCTTAGTAGATATAGAGTATAAGTATTTTATAGTAGTTAGTCTATCTCTTATAGTAGATATAGCTAAGTTATATATCTTAGTTCTATATTATTAAGTAGCTCTTACTACTAATAGAGTATTAGAACTAGAGATTATAGAAGTTATTACTATATAGTATAATATTATAGGGTAGAGATAATATCTCTCCGTCTATATAGTACCTAGACTAGACTAGAATCTTATCCTTAGAAGTCTATAGCTCTACTAGGCTAGTACTATTATTAATATATAGATAGATAAGATTACACTTTACTATATCTATAGTCTTATAGTCTAGAATATAAATATCTATATATATCTAATAAGTATTTAGATACTTACTAAGAAGAACTATATTATAGAGAATCTAGAGTTAGCTTATTAACGTAGATAGATAGTTACTACTAGTATCTATAATATTACCTACCTTCTATAGCTTATACTTCTCTAGCTATCTTTAATAACTAACTAGAATATAATTAAGCTTATAGAGGATAGACACCTACTTCTATTAAAACTATATATCTACTATAATCTCTTTAATAAGGCGAAGATATTAGTATTATCTCTCTACTAGAGAAGTACTAACTACTATATCTATCTTAAGTCTATACTAGCTAGAACCTCTATAAACCTCCCTTAGGGACCTCTCTATACTATATCTTAGAAGTAGCTTATAGAGCTACGCTACTAACTTACGGACCTTATAGATAAGGGTTAGATATATACTAGCTACTCTATAGCTAGAGCGCTAGTACTTCTTATCTCTAAGCTAGAAGAAAAGTAGTAGCTATATATTAACTATAGAGTCCTTAATAGTATTATAGAGTAGAATTAGTATCTACCCCCTCTAATATATAAAACCCTATATACTATTAGTAATATATTATAGTTTAGTAAGATTAATATCTAGACGGCGTTCTATAAACTATAGGTAGCCGCTAGAGATAAATATAAGATAGCTTTTTATATCTAGTTCGGCCTCTTTAAATAGACTATACTTCTATTTAGTCTCTCTAGTACCCTAGTCTCTTTCTAATACTATATTAATAGAGTACTAAGCGGGGTTCTAGAAGTTATCTATATAGTATATCTTAATAATATTCTTATCTATACCCTAGGTATACTAGAGAACTACTAGACTACTATAAAGACTATTCTATCTCTTCTTACTAAAGCGGACCTTTACTATAACCTTACTAAATATTATTTTACTACTAAGGAAGTCTAGTATCTATGGTATATTATTACTACTAGTAAATTAATCCGCTCTAACCCGGAGAAAATTACTATAATTTAAGACTAGAAGCCTCTAACTATAGTCCGGGGTATCTAGTAATTTATTAGATTTATAAACTTCTACTATAACTTTCTCTCTAACTTCTCTATAGTAGCGGCTCTACTATATACCCTTACTAAGGCCGGAATAACCTTCTACTAGAGTCTATCTAAGGACTACGCGTTTATTAAGCTAAAGAATACTTTTATTATAGAGCTAATTCTCTAGTTCTAGAATAAGATATATAATATAATAATTAAGATAGATTACTCTAACTATATAACGGGTAGATATCTATTCTAGAGGGTTCGGGGTATTTAGTATCTAATAGTATACAACTCCGCGGCCCTTACGGCTATCTAGTAGAACTATATAATCTATAATAAGAAGCTTCTTACTATAGTTTAGTATCTTTAGATATAGAAACCTAAGCTTTAGAGTATCTACTATCTCTTTATAATCTATATAGACTATAAGAACCTTAAGTACTTTACTAAATCTTATCTTCTTATTCTATAGTAGTAATAATAGTCTAACTAGCTTATACTCTTTAACTATAATCTAGTATACTAGCTAGGATTCTAGACGGCTCGCCTAGATGCCCTTAGCTATTATAACTAGAACTTATCTAAGAAGTCCCTTCTATAGAGGTAGCTTATAACTCTATAAGCTATTTAAATAGTACTAGCAAGTACCCGTACTAGAGAGAACTATCTTCTCTAGGGATAAAGTATCTTTACTAATCTCTATCTCTAGAAGCTCTAGAACTAGGCCGTTTAGTCTATCCTAGTATATTAGATCTACTATATAGCTATAGTAGATAGAGTCTATCTCTTTCTACTAGAGATACTTATAGCTAAGTAGATTACGGACTACGCTATATTAGTATATAGAATACTTATATAGTATAGAGTTATCTAGATATCTAAATAGAAAACCCTTATAATAACTCTTATCTAGAAGTTCTATACCTTCCCCCTTACGGGCTACTCTAGTAAGAATAAGATATATATAGCTATCTAGCGGGAGTACTACTAGAAGTAGATATAGACTAATATCTAGTAATTTATATAGAACTATAACTACTATAGAGCTTATATAAATTAGTATAAGGCCTCTAGGCTTCTCTAGCCGCTTCTAATACTAGACTAGTTCTAGTTCTAGATTTCTATAGACTTTATAACTAACCTTCTCTAATTAGATCTATTATAGCCCTAGTATCTACTTATTATTATAGATTAGCTCTCTAAATTTATTTAGCTAGAGATAATTACCTCTATAGTAGCTAAAGACTATATAACGCGATTCTATAATATATAGTAGTACTTCTAGAGATTTCTCTAGTCTATTATTACTAACTAGAGCTTAGACTAGCTAGGGTAGTTCTAGATAACCCTTTACTCTATAATAGACGTATACTAGAATCTCTCTATAGTATATTATCTATATATAGATAGTAGTACTAAGTAAGTAAACTAGAAAGTCTAGATAGTACTTTATATTATAGTAACCTTTAAGTAAACTAACTAGCTAGAGTATATTCTAGTATACTAGCTTACTCTAAATAACTATATCTTATTAGTAACTAGTATAGTACTAAATCTACTTCTAAATAGATACTATATTAAACTATTATCTTAATAGCTACTCTCTAATATCTCTATAACCTTAGTAAAAGATTAGACTATAAATTTTCTTAAATACCTCTATAATAGTACTACCCTAGTATAGATAGCTATCGCCTAGACTAAGTAACATTCTTAGAACTTAGCTAACTAGTTATACCGCCTAGCTAAACGCTTTAAGCGTAGTAATATAGTATAGTTCTTACTCTAAAACGTAAAGATAAATTATCTAAGCTAGAAACTTAACTAGCTATAGACTAAATATAAGGTTATAGTCTAATCTACTCCTCTAATAGTAACTCTTAATCTTTCTAGAGACCTTTATAAGATAGTCTATATTAGTCTAGTTAAGTGTACTATAGAGAACCCCCTTTCTAGCTAGAAGTAGCTAGATACTTATCTAGGCCTAGTACTTAAGCTTAACAAAGCTAATAAAAATATTACTAAATATAAGGTTAAGAATATTCTTTAAGCTAAAAATATATATAGATAAAATAAGAGATAAGTACTTATAAAATAGAAGGGCTAGCTATAGCTAATATAGATACTATAAGAATAGAGTTATTAGATAGTAGTATAGTTAGATAGAATAATAGAGTATATTCTATTATAGAATAAATTACTACTAAACCCTTTTAGTAGAAATCTAAGAGTATATATATAAAGGGATACTAATCTATCTAGTATATAACTATTTACTACCCTTTATACTACCTTCTAACTATATTAGCTAAGGTATATATAGATTAGATTATATCTAAAGCTAAGTTCTAATAATTATTCTCTCTCTTTAGAGAGCTACTCTTAGTAATCTAGATTATTATCTATCTCTATATTTCTATTCTAAGTCTTATAAGACCTTAGTTATTCTCTATACTTTATCTTAGATATATATAGATACTAGCTAATCTAAAAATTATATAAGTATTTTTTTAATAAACTAGATTTTATCTATTCTAAATTCTTATATAGATAGAATTATCTAATTAGGCCTAGCGTATTACGTAATATAATTAGATAAGTCTAGGTACTATCTATATTAAAATCTTTTCTTAGAAATATTCCTTTCCTTAAAAAACTTTATAACTTATTATAGAGTTTTTTAGATTATTAGATATATTATCTAATTCTTATAGATATAGATTTATATAGATTTACTATAATTTACTATAATTTATATAGCTTACTAACTTTTATAGTATACTTAGCTAATAATAATAATAATCTATAAGAATCTATATCAATTAGTAGTAATTATAATATAGTTTTCTAAAATCTTAATACTTAGAAGTAATTAGTATAGAAATAGATACCTTTAAATAATTCTTATCTTATATATATTACTAATATATTAAAAGCTATTAATCTATTCTAACCTAGGCTAGACTCTAATAATCTAGCTATATATTATTATAGTTATTACTTTCTATTATATACTACTTATAGTAGTACTAATTCTATAACTTATAGTACTTATATAACTAAGAAGTATTATTATTTATAGATATTTAAATAAGTTTAAAAAACTTTATATAGATTTACCTATATTAGTATAGATTACTACTAGACCTCTAGTAACCTCTACTAATAAGAAGTATAGTACTACTAATTATAATACCTTAGAGAAAGCTTTCTATAAATTATATATCTATAGTAAAAAGTATACCTAGAAGTATAACTCTAATATAATCTATAAAGATTTATTAGAATCTACTATAGCTATTATTACTATAATTACTAGATAATATTATTTTTCTTAAATTATTATAGATTCTTACTAATATATATTAATCTCTATAATAGTACTAAGATCTCTACTACTTTAGACTTTTTATATATACTAGTAATATTAAGATTTCTAGAAAAGATTCTAGTAAAAAGACTAAGATTCCTTTCTTATATATATCTAAGAATTATAAATTTAAAGAAGATAGCTCTAATCTAGAAGTTTCTATACTAAAGATATATAGTTCTATACTAATTATTAAATCTTTTTACTAATTTATATAATTCTTAGTATATCTATACTAGTCTATCTCTCTCTATTCTAGTTTCTACTACTCTATAGATTTCTATAGAGAAATTTATAGCTATAAAACACACTATATAGAGTTTATAGCATTAGAATAAAAGACTAGAGACCTATATTATAAAGCTCTATACTATACTAACTAAAAATTAGTAGAAGAAATTAGATATAATTATTATATTAATTAGTTCTTCTACTTCTACTCTAACTTAATTAGTTTAGATCTATACTAATTAGTACTAATATATTTCTTTTATCTAGTATTTTTAGTTTTTAGTTTTAATTTTAAAGTAATATTATTTTTTCTAGATAGATTAGTATAAGTTTATATAGATCTATATAGATCTCTATATTTTCTTCTAGTTTTCTTAATTTTATCTTTCTTTAATAATAACTTCTTTAATCTCTTTAGTAATCTATACTAATCTATACTAATTAGTACTAATTTTTAATATCTCTTTCTCTTAATAAATTATTTTTCTAAGTCTCTTTTTTAGTTAAATTTTTAAAGTTCTAAGTTTAAACTTTCTAAGGGGATTCTAAGTTCGAACTTTCTAATAGAGTTCTAAGTTTAAACTTTCTAAGAGAGTTCTAAGTTTAAACTTTCTAAGAAAGTTTTATTAATTCCTTAGAATACTTTAAAGGTCTATATTTCTTTTACCTTCTTTCTTTTAGGCGGCTATCCTTAGTACCGAACTATACTAAAAAATATTAAATTACTATACTTTAGTATAATTCTCTATAATTCTATAGTCTTCTTTACTAATTACTACTTATATACTAATATTACTACTTTACTAATATTTACTATAGGTTTCTAAGTATCTTTATTAGAATTATATTCTTTCTAATAAATTTTATATAGCTATATACTATCTTTAGTATAATATTAGCTAAGTATCTACTTAACTTTATAGATATCCGTATCTTCTTATATAATTATTTTATATAGTATCTATTTAGAATAATCTAGTAATAATAAGATATAGAATAGCTTAAGAAGCGTAATATAGAATATATTATATATCTTTAATATAGAAGGGAGTTTTAACTTATACATCTAGTTATTAATTATAATAATAATAATAATAATAATAATAATAATAATAATAATAATAATAATAATAATATTATATAACTAGATAGAGTAGTATTCTATAGACCTATATCTTCTCTAGTCTAAGCTACTATGTAAGAAGAAACCCCATAGGGAAAAACTTTCTTATATCTATAACTATATCTTATTAAACCTCTATTTTATCTTAAGTATATAGCTATAGAGTACGCCTATTAGTCTATAGTCTATATTACTATTATTTTACCCTTAGATAGTACGTATAGATATAGAGGTTATTAGTTAAGGGTTACTCTTAACTAATAATTAGGGTTCTCCTAGGGTTCTTCCGGTATATACTAGGGTCTATCTAGTATATATCTAGTCTCGTCTAGTATATATATCTAGATCTATTAGTATTAAGGGAGAGAGAGATATATAAGTATCTACTAGGTAATCTTCTTAGGGTACTTATTAAGCTAGCGTATAATATTAGAAGTCCTTATTATATAGATAAGTAATTATCTCTATATATAGAGGTCTAGATATATTACGAGATAGTACTATATTATATCTCTCTAGCTATATACTTTATACTATAGAGATATATCTAGGATACCCCTCTAATATAGATAGTATAGAAGTTCTATAGCTTCTATTTAGGCTTAGAGGAGGATAGATACTTAGGCTTTTATAAGCCCTTTATATATCTATTTACTTAGTTCCTTCTGTAGTTCTTAAATCTATTCTAGATATCTATTCTATTAGAATACCTAATAGATCTAGAGGACTTCCTTCTATTTATTCTAGGTCTATAACTATATAGCCCGTACGAGCTTCTAAGGGTTCTACTAGTCTAGAGAGACGTCTAGATTATTCTCTATCTTCTATATAATCTAATTTAAGTCTATCTCTATTAGATATCTATATTATATCTAGATTTAGTCTATATATTATAGTACTTAATAGTAGATACTAACTTATATACGTAGTATAGTAAAAGTATATTCTATATATTCCTTCTATTTCTATACTTATTATTTAGTAAAGTATATTACCCTCTATATCTAGTAAAAGTCTTATATACTTATTATATTTATCTCGCGTTATAGTAGTACTATATTAGTAGCTTTATATATACTAGATATAAGGCGGAGTATATAGTTCTATATAGATTTAAGTTTTATTTATCTAGTCTATATAAGGGCTATATACTAGTACTTATATCTATATATAAAGGCGGGTCGTACTATAGATATATATAGCTAGCGCGCCTTATTCTAGGTGGTTCCCTATATAGAGGCCGTAATCTAGTATATAGTAGCTTCTATCTTAAGGGCCCTAGCTATAGTATATATAATCTATAGACTCTATTTAAGTTTATTATTAATTATAATACTAAGTATATATATACTCTATATTAGTAGTTTAGTAAAAGCTTCTATTCTAGAACATCGCTCTCCTTTCTTAGTAGTCTATCTTCTATAGTAGTTAATAAAGTAAATAAGTTAGTATTTCTTAGGGGTAAACTTTACTCTATAGCGCTTTATCTACTAGATATATCTCTTATAGTCTTATTTAAGGTATTTATATATTAAACTAGTATTATTATTAATAGCTAGAAGGTATATATTATTAGCGTATTCTACTATCTCTATATATTATATTCTCTATAGAAGGTCTATAGTAAAGAAGAGGAAGAGAATTAGAGAGATAGTACTTCCTTATAGAATACTATATATTATCTTCTTATATTTACTTTAATATCTAGAGATATATATCTAGGTAATTCTTTTAGTAAGAAAGGACTATATAAACTTTATAATCTATTCGGGTATACGTCTCTTCTATAGGTTATAGATAAGTCTTATATAGTTTATCTTATTAAATATACTAGCTATATTAAGGGAGAGTAATATTACTATACGTCTCTACTTCTATATAGTCTAAATAACTTTAAGAATATATTAGATAGTAGTAATTAGAGAGCTTCTAGTCTTCGCCTTCTAGTTTACTAGAAGAAGATTATATTCTTATACTATAGTACTTATCTTCTTTATAATTATAGCCTTAAGTATCTTACTAAGATAAAAGAGAAGGGTAATTAGTCTCTATCCTTTTAGAGAGTTAGAGTTCTTCTCTAGCTTTAGAAGTATAATAGTATAGATAGTCTAGAAGCTTTAGGGGTAGTATCTATTCTTAGTATATATCTAGAAGATAAGACTAATAAGTAGTAGAGTTATCTATATAGTATATTTAAGGTATCTATTTAGTATTCTATCTAGTCTAGATACTTTATTATTTAGAAGTACTTTAATAGTATTAAGTATATTCTCTTCTATAATCTCTATAGAGATATTAACTATATCTAGATATATAGTATCGTTAATATCTAATAGGTCTACTAGCTCTAGAGAGGGAAATATAACCTTTTAGAGGATCTCTATCTTCTTAGAACTTATAGTATATATTCTTCCCTAGTATATTAGAGAAGATATTAGGAGTAGTAGCGTTAGTATATCCACGCTCTTAGCCTACTTTACTATATACTATAGCTCTATAGCCTATTATATATACTTATTAGTAATTATATACTAGTATTTATATTATTTATTATAGAGAGCTCTATTATAAGATTAGATTATCTCTTTCTATTTCTTCTATACCTTAGCTATCTAGATATAGTATACACGTATATATAGTCTCTAGGCTTTCTATCTACTTTTATATATTTAAGGTATACCTCTTATATCTAGAGACTTATATATTTAGTATAGTATATATTTATCTCTTAAGTCTTAGAAGGCTTAAAGAAGAACTTATATAGCTCTATCTATAGCCGGGCTATTAGATATATTAACTATAGAGAGATATAGAATTACTAATTCTAGGTCCTCCCTATACTTCTTCTAGTTAGTATCTTTCTATAGCTATCTCCCCCTTTATTTATTAGATATAGATATATCTATTATAGTCTCTATATACTTATGGTTAGAGTCTATCTATATCTTACTAGGGCGGTAGTATTCTACTCTATAGCTTATATATTCTATAGCGAGAGTAAGGTCGAGTATAGATCCCTTCTTATTCTATTTATACTTTCTCTATATAATCTATCTAACTAGTATAAGAAGATATAGAAGGTCTTAGTATCTTATATATAGTTCACTCGCCCTAAGCTCTTCTCTAATAACTATTAGGCCTCTCTACTATCTATAGTAGAGGTTAAAGTCGCCTAGAAGGATATATTATTCTAGTACTATAATACTCTCTAGTATAGTATCTAGTATAAGTAATTCTCTCTAGTTATAGATATTATAGATATAGAGAGGCCCTATATTTATCTAGAGATATAGTATTATCTAGAGGTTATCTCGGTCTATATAGAACTATTCTAAGAGCGGGATTAATTTACATATATAGAATAGAACTCTTCTATCTAGGTCTAGGAGGTAGATAGTATAGTATTCTAGGTGTGTCGTTAGTTTATTAGTTTAGTAGTATTTATATAGCTTCTAGATAGCTATTATCGCGGTATCTATCTCTTCTAGAAGTATAGTCTAGTTTTCTTATTTATATTATACGTTTACCTATATAATAATAAGTATATCTTAGCTTCTTATTAGATACTAGGGAATACTTAAGTCTATATACTAGTAGTATTAAGGCGTAACTATCTCTATATAGTAGCTACCTTAAGGATACCCTAGGGTCGCCTAATCTTCCTCTATATAGTATACTATTATATATTAGTTCTACTCTCTTATAGATTAGTAGATATAGTTATAGATAAGGTTAGAGTAGATAGTAGAGGCCTTATAGCCTAGTATATCTACCTTACTTCTCTCGCCTTTATAGCGTTAATATACTTAGTAACTTATTTATATTTTATATATATTACTAACTAGAATAGGTATTTTCTATTATAGTTAGAGTACTTAGTAGTTTCTCTATCTTATATACTATTACTCTAGGTCCTATAGGGGTATTTCTAGGTACTATAGCTTTAATAATACTAGCTATATATAGCCTTTTAAGAGTACCTCTACCTAGTATATCTATACCCTTAATAGTTAAAGTATTAGATTATTATCTATACTTAGTTCTATAGTTCTACTATAAGTAGTTCCCCTTTAGCTAAGAAGCCTTTCTATATAATCTTATAGATAAGAGCGGGGTCCCTAAGCTCTACTATTATAGTAGAGTATTTTTTTAATTTTATCTTAATTCTCTATATATTTTTCTACTATATCTTTATAATCTTAATTCTAGGGTATTTTTAGTTATTAGATCTCTCTATTTACTTAATATTATTATCTCTAATAACTTAGCCCTAGATAGAGATAGTATATATCTATATTAGGTATATATTTATATAGATAGACGCGCTAGAGAAGATATTATTTATTATGTTTAGGTTATAGAAGATAGTCTACTAGACTATATTAGTAGTAGTTATTAGTACTATACCTTCTAGAGTAAGTTCAGCTATAACTATATTTAACTATATTTCTTTCTATTTATTAATTTTATTAATAATATTCTTTAGGGACGTCTACTAGACTTATATAAGTACTTTCTTATTCTAGATAGTAACTTATATACTATACGCTCCTCCCTTAGATATCCTTAGTATCTAGACTATCTTAATTATACTATCTATTAGTATAGTAATCTGTATCTATATACTAGAGCGTTTCTTCTAGATAAGGCCCTCCTAGATTCTTAGTAGACTAGCTTTAATTTAGTCTAGTCTAGACTCTAGACTTACTTCTAGCGTCTATTTTACTTCTATAGTAAGCTCCTTAATATTCTAGACTAGACTCTAGAAGATATTAAGAAGAGTAGTCTCTTCTTTCTTAACCTCTCTCTCTATATATACTATCTAGTATTTAATCTTATCTATAAGGGTATCTCTAATTGGAGTCCTCTCTATCTTAGTTATCTATAGTATTTTATACTCTTAGTTATTTTCTATTTTTTAGATATTAGATTAGTTATTCTAGAATATACTACTATATAGCCGTTTCTACTATACTAATAGTAGAGGTATATCTAGTAGAAGCTAGGGTATATTAGTACCTAAGGCCGCTATAGTTTATTAGTTAAGGGCTACCCTTAACTAATAAAAAGAGAGTTAGCGTGTTAGTATTTATTAGTAGTAGTCTATACTTACTACTCTAAAGAGTTTTTAAGTATATATATATAGTATCTCTATACGTTAGTACTATTATATATTATATACTATATATATATATATGTATTAAAGGTTATTATACTCGGTATACTCTATTAACTAATATATATAGATTACTATATCGCCCCGAATTAACTAGTTTTAGTCTCTTAGAGTATTAGAAGTTTAATTCTTATATATTATTAATTATATAAGTAATCTTATATAGATCTATTATTATATAGTAAAGCTTCTTCTTTAGTCTAATACTATAAATATTCTTACTATTTAGTAAAACTTAATCTCTAATATTAAAGATTATAGGTTTTCTACCCTTATTATAGTATAATTTACTATAATCTATAGTATCTTATAGTAACTTTATAATACTTCTTTATATTTAGAATAGTTCTATAGTAATTTCTATTACTTTAATATTAGATTATTCTACTTTAAACTATATTTCTAAGAACTATATATTATAGTTCTAACTAAAGGTTACTTTAAATAAACTTACATAGATTAATATATAATAGCTATTATTATATATAAATTCTATAATATAGACTAATCTTATCTAGTTATTCTACTTATAGTTATAATATATATATAAATATACCTTAACTATCTAATTCTACTACTCTATCTATCTATCTATTTATAGATAGAATATAGTACTAAGTTTCTACTTAATTCCTAGTATATAGTAGAAATCCTTCTAAAATTTAGAGATTATCTATAGACCTCTATCTAAAACTATACTATTTAGTATACTATAGAGCTAAACTATATTATAGAGTAGTATATCTATAAGATCTAGTACTTAGATTATCTTTCTTATAGAAATATAGTATAATATCTTTATAAATCTATCTAGAACTATAAGTAAACTATTATAAATATATCTAAGATACTTACTTAGGGGTAGATCTATAATAAAATCTATTAATAATTTCTTCTATATCTTCTTTAGTATAGATAATAGCCTTAATTTACTATATAGTAAGTATCTATATACTTTTATATACTAGTAAACGTTATATATTTTTATATAGTCCTTTATATATCCATAAAGACCTAGCTAGTTATATATTCTTTAGATTAAAATAACTATTCTTATAATACTAAAGTATTCTACTAATATATAATTATATTATTCCCTTAAAATATTAATTTATAAGCCGCCTTCTAGTATATATAGTTAGCCTTAGAAGTAGATTATATCTAATTATTATTTCTACCTTAATAACTATAGTAGATCTATAGTACTTCCTTTTATACTTATAACTTTCTTTACTAATATATTAGAATTCTAGGTAGATTTAATTAAGTCTTTAAGGGTTTTCTTAGTTTCTTAGATATTTATTTAGATTACTTAATACCTACTTTAATTCCTACGGAGAATTACTAAAAGTATCCTAGCTTCTAGTATTCTATTAGATAACTAGTCTTATAGTATCTATAGTATAGTATAGTCTAGATTATACTAACTATCTATATTATTCTATAATAATTTCTTATAATCTTTATACTATAATGGAGAATTAGCTTTATTTGTTAGGACTTAGCCTTAGATAGAACCCGACCTACACGTACCTTAGCTAACAGGGATAGGAGGTGACGTGAAGGGCGGTAAACAGTCACGTGCTAGATAGATCGGCGTCCCTTTATGTATATACTCTCGGATTCCTACTAAAAGGGTTTGGTAGTAATTCGTTCTATAATAGAATACACCCTATTATTCCATCTAACTATACTACTATCTAATAACCCTATTCTTACATTCGAATTACTCCCTATATAGTACTATAGTTAAGATAGTCTAACTAGAACCGAGAAGGTCGACACGATCCACTATAGGGATAAGTAATACTATATTAAATAATAGGGATCCTCTATAATCGGTATTAATCCCGGCCGTTTCTAACCGAGAAGTGGAAATATTAGACTAAATCACGGAGCTTTTAGACGAAGAAATGGTAGATACGCCGAGTAACTTCTAATAATATAAAGCCGGATAACGAGTCGTGGCGGAGCCACACGAGGTATCATAATAAACCATTACCGAACTTTAGAAATATATCGTAAATTAGGCTCGAGAGATTCAAACCCTTAAAGAATAGATAGAACGTGCGAAACTCCTCGCAAAGAGACAAGAACTTAAGGAGTCTCTTAAAGAACTACGCCGAACGATAGTAGGTGGACGACTTCCTATACTAATTCAGGCGGAATTAGTTTACCCACCATTAGAGTTACGACAATCTACTATATACCTAGCCGCTTCGTTACCGATTTACCCTACTCCTTCCCTAGATATACTAAAACCTAAAGACCCGACTATATTTATAGGGAAGAACTAAAAGGAGTAGAAAGACTAGAAGAGAGACTACGAAAAGTACTTCCTTAATAACTCTCTACTCTTTTCTACTAAAGTATAACACATTTCGTTCGGAGAACGATACCTAGACTTATAATCCCGCGATCAATAGGATAGATAGAAGGAAGTATAGCTACTATCTACGATAACCTAGGAATATTTAGCTATATTTATACTAAACACCCTCGGAACGGATAGAGAACGTAAAAGAAAGGTACTATCTAAGTTAAGAAGCGTAGCATAACGACCGAACTAGACACCTACTTAACTACTATAATACCTCTAAAACCTATAGAATAATATCCCTATACTATAGGAAAATATTCGTATATTCTAGTTTCGCAAAGTACTACTTCCATTAATCCGCGAAAGACTAGGAATAGTATTATTAAGTTTTAACTATCTACACGAATTAGAGGAGAAAGCTAATAAACACTACCGTATCCTTAAGGAACGCGGCTCTCTAGGTAAAACTAACGAACCCTATACGGGTTAGAAACGAGGTCGATCGAATACGTTCGATTAAGAGTAACCTTACCGCGATTAGTACTAGAAGAGCGTAAATCGAGGTAGAAACGCGTTAAGAGGACACCGAAATAATCGAGGCGGTGCTTCTTAACGCGGAAAAGGATAAGATATAGGCTTAAATATAACGCCTATCGTAAAATAGTAGGATTATAGCGCACTTCGTTACTATAAGTATAGAGAAATAGAATATATTTCACCTAACTATAAGAATCTAAAAAAAGAATAGACTAGTACACGAGACCTAACCACGTCCTTAGCTAAATTATATATACTTAGAAGGAGCCGTAGCGCCTTCCGGCGAGTAAAGATCTAATATTACTAAAGATATTATTATCTATAGTAAATAGTAATAAAACTATATAGGCTCTTATAGATACTAGTATAGAAGATAACTATATTTCGTTAATTCTTATAAAGACGTATAGATTATCGTACGATCTCGGTAAAGTTAGCCGAACTATCGTAGTTAATAGATATGAAGTTAGAACTTTAGGCAAAGCTATAACGAATTACGAAGTTTATAACTCGAAGATAATAAAATAGTAGATGTCTAATAAATTTATCGTGGCTAATATTAGCTAATAGAATATAATTCTAGGGATGCCTTAGCTTAGACGCCTAAACCCTATCCTTGATTTTTAGAAGGAGATATTGACGTTCCGATAATACTATAGTAAATTATACTAGTAAGTCATAACTATTAGTAAGGAGGCATTGAACCTCGCTGTACGGACCCGATCGTCGCTAATCTATCTTACGTCCTTATCGATCGTTAATAAAGATAAGGATAATAGTAATAATCGGGGCGAAGACACGCTACCCAACGTATATTCGTAGTATATGGATGTGTTTTCGGTAGAAGATACGTCACTTCTCCCTAATCACGGGCCGTATAAGCTAAAGATCGAGCTCGAAGAGGGAGTAGACGTCCCTTATAGTCTACTTTACCTACTTTCAAGACTAGAACTTAAAGTTCTTTATAAATATATTAAAGAATACCTCGAAAGAGACTAGATACGTTATAGTACGTCATCGGCCGGTATACCTATTCTCTTCATAAAGAAGAAAGACGGAAGTTTATATCTATACGTCGACTATTAGGTACTAAATACGGTGACTAAGAAGAATCGTTACCTATTACCGCTAGTTAGTAAATCTTTAGACTAATTAACGAAGGTAAAGTACTTTATAAAGCTAGATTTATAAGATATATATTACCGGCTTTAAATTCGTCGCGGAGATAAGTGGAAAACCGCATTTCGGACTAGATATAGTTATTTTAAGTATACTATTATACTATTCGGGCTAATAAATGTGCTAGGAGCGTTTTAAGGATATATTAATACTATACTCGTAGGATTACTTAACGTGATTTACGTAGTTTATCTCAATGATATACTAATTTACTCCGATAGTATATAGGATTATAAAGGACACGTGAAATCGGTGCTAAATCGTCTAAGGTAGTATAAACTCTACGTAAAATTATCTAAATGCGAGTTTCACTAATAAGAAGTTGGGTTTCTCGGCTTTATTATAATATATGGCGGCCTAAAAATGGAGCCGGAGCGTGTAAAGACTATCATAGAATAGCTAGAACCTACTACTATACGTTAAATTAGAATATTTATAGGTTTCGTGAACTATTATCGTAAATTTATTATAGACTTCTTACGAATTACGGCGCTACTTAATAAACTTATAGAGAATGGCGGTAAAATTCCTATAGATAGGCGAGTATAGCGTAAAGCTAAGTCGGTCGAGATATAGTTAACGCCGGAAGCGCGAGATGCGTTCCGATCATTAAAGAATTACTTTATAACTACGCCGATTCTTAGGTATTTCGATTCTAAGAAGTATATTCGGGTCGAAACTAACGCGTTAGAATTCGTAATTACTAGAATCATTAGTTAACCGTATAAAGATGCGAAAGACAAGGTATAATAGCACCCGGTCGCTTTCTTTTCCCGTAAAATGGCGGATATAGAGACGCGTTATAATACGCACGACTAGGAACTACTTATAATCGTCGAGAGTTTTAAGTAATAGCGATATTATTTAGAAGGCTCCGTATATTAGATCGAATTATTATTAGATTATATAAATCTACGTTACTTTATATCGACTAAGGTCCTTAATCACTAATAAGTACGTTAGGCTAAGTAGATATTAATATTTAACTTTAACATCTTATATAAAGCTAGAAGAGAGAATAAAGCTAATCCTCTATCGCAGCATAAAGATTATAAGAAATCGTTATAGAATAACGTAGATAGTTAGTGTAAGTTAGACTATACTATACTTTAGATACTATAAGACTAGTTATCTAATAGAATACTAGAAGCTAGGACACTTTCGGCGATTCTCCGCGGGAATTAGAACGGGTATTAAGTAATCTAAATAAACGTCTAAGAAACTAAGAAAACCCTTAAAGACTTAATTAAATCTACCTAGAATTCCGATATATTAGTAAAGAAAGTCATAAGTATAAAAGGAAGCGCTATAGATCCGCCGTGGTTATTAAGGTAGAAATAATAATTAGACGCGATCTACTTCTAAGGCCGACTCTACGTGCCGGAAGGCGGCTTACGAATTAATGTTTTAAGAGAATAGCACGATTACGCGTTAGTAGGGTACTTTAGCATTATAAGGACGGTTAATTTAATCCGAAGGATATACGACTAGCCGGGTCTTTATAAATATATAAAAGACTACGTAAAAATGTATAACGTTTACTAGTATACGAAAGTATATAGATACTTACCATATAGCGAATTAAGGCCATTACCTATACTAAAGGAGGCATAGAAGGAATTATTAATGGATTTCATTATAGATCTACCCCTAAGTAAGTATTCTAGATACATTTATAATAGTTTACTCGTAGTTCTAGATAGATTTATAAAGATATTATACTATATCCCTATAAGGAAGACGATCTAAGCACCGAATCTTATAGATATACTACTCTATAACGTAGTCCGGCTCTACGGTATACTAAACGGTATAGTTTCGGATAGAGATCCGTAGATAACGTCTAAATTTTAGAAGGATTTCTACTATACGCTAGGAATTAAGCGGAAACTTAGTACTATATTCCATCTATAAATAGATAGATAGACGGAGCGGTAGAATCAGATAGTCGAGGCGTATTTACGCGTATATTATAACTATAAGTAGGATAACTAGGTAAGGTTAGTCTATGTCGCGGAATTCGCGTATAATAATAGCCGATATACGTTAACCCACGTGAGTCTATTCGAAGTAAACTTCGGTTAGAACCATAATATATAGTTCTTAGAGACTTAGTTTAAAGTAGAATAACCTAACGTTAAAGTAATAGAAATTACTATAGAACTATTCTAAACGTAAAGAAGCGTTATAAAGTTACTATAAGATACTATAAATTATAGTAAATCGTATTATAATAAGGGTAGAAAACCTATAATCTTTAATGTTAGGGATAAAGTTTTACTAAATAGTAAGAATATTCGTAGTATTAGGCTAAAGAAGAAGCTTAACTATATAATAATAGGTCTATATAAGATTACTCGTGTAATTAATAACCAGGCGTACGAGTTATAACTCTCTCCTACGTTAAAGATATATAATATATTCTATATTACGCTTCTCGAGCCATTTCATGCCTTATTATTACCGGATCGTTCCGAATAGATACTATATAAAGTAGTTACGTAAGAAGGTATAGATATCTACGAAGTTAAGTAGATACTTAGCTAGTAACGTGCCGAAGATAGTACGTAGCTATATAAGATTCGTTAGAAAGGATATAATTCTAATAAAGATACTTAGGAACCTATAATAAACATTAGTAAAGTAGCGATATTAGTATATAAGTAGTAATTAGTAAAGGAAGCCGCGGAATCGCAGAGAATTATACTAAAGTACAGCGATTTAACGTTTTTTAGTATAGTTTAGCGCTAAGGACGGCCGCCTAAAAGGAAGAAGGTGAAAGAGATATAGATCTTTAAAACATTCTAAGGAATTAAGGAACTTCCTTAGAAAGTTCGAACTTAGAACTTTAAAAAATTTAACTAAAAAAGAGACTTAGAAAAATGATTTACTAAGAGAAATAGACATTAAAAATCGGTGCCGATTGGTATAGATCGGTATAGATTACTAAAGAGATTAAAGAAGTTATTATTAAAGAAAGATGAAATTAAGAAAGCTAGAAGAAAATATAAAGATCTATATAGATCTATGTAAACTCACACTAATCTATCTAGAAGAAGCAAGATCGCTTTAAAATTAAAACCGAAAAACCAAAAACGCTAGATAAAAGAGATATATTAGTACCGATTGGTATAGATCTAAACTATTTATATCGGAGTAGGAGTAGAAGTACTAATTACCGCGATAGTTACATCTAATTCCTTTTACTAGTTCTTATTTACCATAGTATAGAGCTTTATAATATAAGTCTCTAGCCTTTTATTCCGATACTAGAAATTCTATATAGCGCGCCTTATAGCTATAAACTCCTCTATAGAAACATATAGAGCGGCGGGACCTAGGACGGAGAGGGACGGACCGGCGCGGGCACGCTAAGAATTATATAAATCAGCGAAAAGATTTAACGATTGGTATAGAACCATATACCTTTAGTATAGAAACCTCTAGATTAGAGCCATCTTCCCTAAATTTATAGCTCTTTAGCATGCGCGAGGAAGGAACCTTAGCCTTTTTACTAGAACCTTTTCTAGGAATTCTAATATCGCCGGTATATAGAAAGAAGTCTAAAGTAGTAGAGATTTTAGCACTATTATAGAGATTAATATATATTAGTAAGAATCTATAACGATTTAAGAAAAACGATATTACCTAGTAATCGCGGTAATAATAGCTATAGTAGATTCCAATAAATCCTTATAGATCTTATTAGAATTATACTCCTAGGCGTAACCCTTACCTTAGATATATAGCTTATAGAAAGCCTTCTCTAAGGCGTTGCGATTAGTAGTACTACGCTTCTTATTAGTAGGGGTTACTAGAGGCCTAGTAGTAATCTATACTAATATAAGTAAATCTACGTAAAGTTCTTCGAACTTACTTAAATATCTATAAGTAATAACGCTTCTTAGTCATGTAAGTACCGTATATTATAGATTTAGTACTACTATAAGTAATATACGACGGAAAGCGACAACCATAATAATATATAGCTAGATTATTAGAGCCCGGCCTAGGTCGGGGTAGATTAATAGCTTTCGACATATTAGTAATATATATAAGATAGAGATTATTTAAAGGCGCCTATTTCCGTACTAATTACTTTAGAGCGTCGAGATTTCGGGAAACTATATTATAATTATTACTAATTTATGCGGATTATTACGAATTATACTATTACTAGCTAAGGACGGTATAAAAATTAGTAAAATGCGTAAATCGCACTAAATTATAGTAAATCTATATAAATCTATGTCTATAAGGATCGGGTAATATACCTAATAATCTAAAAAACTCTATAAAGAGTTAAGAAGTTTTTTAAAGAAAGGAATATTTCTAAGAAAAGATTTTAATATAGGTAGCATCTAGGCTTACCTAATTAGATCACGTGATACGCTAGGCCTAATTAGGCAATCTTACCTATGTAAGAAGTTAGAATAGATAAAATCTAGTTTATTAGGAAAACGCTTATATAAATCTTAGATTA
Source organism: Pseudovirgaria hyperparasitica (assembly GCF_010093815.1). NCBI lineage: Eukaryota > Fungi > Ascomycota > Dothideomycetes > Acrospermales > Acrospermaceae > Pseudovirgaria > Pseudovirgaria hyperparasitica. The sequence goes on from NW_022985571.1 coordinate 384,241, forward strand.
GCGAATATTAGTAAATATCTAAGACGAAGTATAGAGAACGACTAAGGTCTTACGAGACTTAGAATAGGGATATAGAGATAGGTAACGACCTAGGTCGCTAAGGGTAGCTTCCTAGAGGGAAGGGATAATTATTAGAACTTAGCCTTAGGTAGAACCCGACCTATATATACCTTAGCTAATAGAGTTAGGAGGTGACGTAAAGGGCGGTAAATAGTCACGTGCTAGATAGATCGGCGTCCCTTTATATATATACTCTCGGATTCCTACTAAAAGGGTTCGGTAGTAATTCGTTCTATGATAGAATACACCCTATTGTTCTATCTAACTACACTACTATCCAATAACCCTATTCTTACATTATTCTCTCTTCTAGCTTTATATAAGATTTTAAAGTTGAATATTAATATCTACTTAGCCTAATATACTTATTAGTAATTAAGGACCTTAGTTAATATAAAGTAATATAGATTTATATAATCTAATAATAATTTAATCTAATATATAGAACCTTCTAAATAATATTACTATTACTTAAAACTCTTAATAATTATAAGTAGTTTCTAGTTATATATATTATAATATATCTCTATATCTACTATTTTATAGAAAAATAAGACGACTAGATACTATTATATCTTATTTTTTATATCTTTATACGGTTAACTAATAATTCTAGTAATTATAAATTCTAATATATTAGTTTCGACCTAAATATACTTCTTAGAATTAAAATACCTAAGAATTAGTATAGTTATAAAGTAATTCTTTAATAATTAGAATATATCTTATACTTCTAGTATTAACTATATCTTAACTAACTTAGCTTTATACTATACTTATCTATCTATAGAGATTTTACTACTATTCTCTATAAGTTTATTAAGTAGTACTATAATTTATAAGAGGTCTATAATAAATTTATAATAATAGTTTATAAAATCTATAAATATTCTAATTTAATATATAGTAGTAGATTGTAGCTATTCTATAATAGTCTTTATACGCTCTAGCTCTATTTTTTAACCGCTATATATTATAATAAAGCTAAGAAACCTAACTTCTTATTAGTAGAACTTATATTTAAATAACTTTATATAGAGCTTATACTATCTTAGATAATTTAGTACTAATTTTATATATTCTTTATAATTCTATATACTATTAGAGTAAATTAGTATATTATTAAGATAGACTATATAGATTATATTAAGTAATTCTATAAGTATAGTATTAATATATTCTTAAAATACTTCTAGTATATTTATTAGTCTAAACAGTATAATAGTATACTTAAAATAACTATATCTAGTCTAAAATATAGTTTTCTACTTATCTCTATAATAAATTTAAAGCTAGTAATATATATCTTATAAATCTAGCTTTATAAAGTACTTTACCTTTATTAATTAGTCTAAAGATTTACTAACTAGTAGTAATAGATAATAATTCTTCTTAGTTACTATATTTAGTATCTAATAGTTAATATATAGATAGAAACTTCTATCTTTCTTCTTTATAAAGAGAATAGATATACTAGCTAATAATATACTATAATATATCTAGTCTCTTCTAAGGTATTCTTTAATATATTTAGAAAGAACTTTAAGTTCTAGTCTTAAAAGTAGATAAAGTAGACTATAAGAAATATCTACTCCCTCTTTAAGCTTAATCTTTAGCTTATATAGTCTATAATTAGAGAGAAGTAATATATCTTCTACTAAAAATATATCTATATACTATAAATATATATTAGATAGCGTGTCTTTATTCTAATTATTACTATTATTCTTATCTTTATTAAGAATTAATAGAGATATAAGATAGATTAGTAATAATTAAGTCTATATAGTAAGGTTCTATACCTTCTTACTAATAACTATAACTTACTAGTATAATTTACTATAATATTAGTAGAATATTAAGATCTTCTTCTAAACATTAAGAATTAGATTTTAATATTTAAGCTAAGGTATTTCTAGAATTATATTCTATTAGCTAATATTAGCTATAATAAACTTATTAGATATCTACTATTTTATTATCTTTAAGTTATAAACTTTATAATTTATTATAGCTTTATCTAAAGTTCTAACTTTATATCTATTAACTATAATAGTTTAGCTAACTTTACTAAGATTATATAATAATCTATACTTCTTTATAAGAATTAATAAAATATAGTTATCTTCTATACTAGTATCTATAAGAGCCTATATAGTTTTATTACTATTTACTATAGATAATAATATCTTTAGTAATATTAGATCTTTACTTACTAGAAGGTACTATAGCTCCTTCTAAGTATATATAATTTAGCTAAGAATATAGTTAGATCTTATATACTAGTCTATTCTTTTTTTAGATTCTTATAGTTAGGTAAAATATATTCTATTTCTCTATACTTATAGTAATAAAGTATACTATAATCCTACTATCTTATAATAGATATTATATTTAAGTCTATATCTTATTCCTTTCTATATTAAGAAGTACCGCCTTAATTATTTTAGTATTCTCTTAATATATTTCTACTCTAATTTATACTCTTCTAGTACTAATTATAGTAAGGTTACTCTTAATTAAATATATTTAATTAACCTTATTTCTAACCTATATAGAGTTTATTAGTTTTATCTAGAGAGCTATATTCCTTAAGAATATAGTAGTATTTATTAGCTTTCTTCTCTAATTTATATAGATAATTAAAACTTAATAATACTATTTCTAGTCTTTCGTGGATTAATAGGAGTAGTACTTTATAAAACTAGAATATATAAATATTTTTCTATAATATAGGGATATTATTCTATAGGTTTTAAAGGTATTATAGTAGTTAAGTAAATATCTAGTTCGGTTATTATACTACGCTTCTTAACTTAGATAGTACCTTTCTTTTATATTCTCTATCTATTCTAAGGCTATTTAGTATAAATATAGCTAAATATTTCTAGGTTATTATAGATAGTAGCTATATTTCCTTCTATCTATTCTATTAATTATAGAATTATAAGTCTAGGTATTATTCTCTAAATAAAATATATTATACTTTAGTAGAAAAGAGTAGAGAGTTATTAAGGAAGTACTTTTTATAGTCTCTCTTCTAGTCTTTCTACTCCTTTTAGTTCTTCTCTATAAATATAATTAGATCTTTAGATTTTAGTATATCTAGAGAAGGAGTAGAGTAAATTAGTAATAAAGCGGCCGGGAGTATAGTAGATTATTATAACTCTAGTAGTAGATAAACTAATTCTACCTAAATTAGTATAGGAAGTTATCCGTCTACTATTATTCGGTATAGTTCTTTAAGAGACTCTTTAAGTTCTTATCTCTTTATAAGAAGTTTTATATATTTAGTCTATTCTTTAAGAATCTAAATCTCTTAGACTTAATTAGTAATATACTTCTATAGTTTAGTAATAGTTTATTATAACACCTTATATAGCTCCACTACAACTTATTATCTAACTTCATATTATTAGAAGTTACTTAGTATATCTACTATTTCTTTATTAGAAAGCTCTGTGATTTAGTCTAATATCTCTACTTCTTAGTTAGAAATAGCTAGATTTAATACTAATTATAGAGGATCCCTATTATTTAATATAGTATTACTTATCTCTATAGTAGATTATATTAACCTTCTTAGTTCTAGTTAAACTATCTTAACTATAGTACTATATAGAGAGTAATTTAAATATAAGAATAGGGTTATTAGATAGTAGTATAGTTAGATAGAATAATAGAGTATATTCTATTATAGAATAAATTACTACTAAACTCTTTTAGTAGAAATCTAAGAGTATATATATAAAGAGACGCCGATCTATCTAGTATATAACCATTTACTACCCTTTATACTACCTTCTAACTATATTAGCTAAGGTATATATAGATCGGGTTATATATAAGACTAAGTCCTAACATTAGCTAGCTAACGTTATATTAGAAGAGTTAAGTACCGCTATTCTATCTCCTCTATCTATTAATATTAATATACTAGCGATTATAATCTAATCGCCTTATAAATTAATATATAATAAGAGTTTAAGCGAATATATAAAAGTCTAATATTATATACTATTTAGGGCTAGAGAGGAAGCGTCTACCGGCGTAGTAGTTATTAAGGTAATAGTAGAAGTCTATATATAACTAGATATACTAAGTCCGCCTTCTTCTTATATAGTTCTATTACTAGATAATATTACTAGTTTTAATATTATAGAAGAGGAGTTTATAGATACGAACCTATGAATGTTAGTATAATATTAGCTTAATAGTATATATTATAGTATAAGGTAAGTTATATTTAGACTATAGTTAGATATATATACTAGTATACTAACGGATATATAGTATCTCTACTATAAATAGAATAGATAAGATATAGCTAGTAATATCTTACTATCTAGAAGAGATAGTTACTATAGAATTTAGAAGATAGACTCGGTATCTATAGTATTAGTATATTAGATAGTTAAACCTTTATACAATACTATTTACTTATATCTATATTTATCTAAGCTCTAATTTAATAGCCTTCTATAATATACTATATACTTAGTTAGTAAGCTACTAGACTTATATAATAGTAGTATACTACTCTACTTTATATACTACTTAAGCTACTATTACTTTAGTCTATGTTAATCTTAGCTTTCTTTAGTTATCTCTATATTATAAAAGAAAACTTCTATAAATCTTTTCTCTACTTATCTTAGTTTTTAAATCTAAATCTTACCTTCTATACTTTATTCTATATTAATTATAACTATATATAAATTGTAAGAATAGGGTTATTAGATAGTAGTATAGTTAGATAGAATAATAGAGTATATTCTTTTATAGAACGAATTACTACTAAACCCTTTTAGTAGAAATCTAAGAGTATATATATAAAAAGACGCCGATCTATCTAGTATATAACTATTTACCGCCCTTTACGCCACCTTCTAACTATATTAGCTAAGGTATATATAGATTAGGTTATACCTAAGACTAAGTTCTAATAATTATCCCCTTCCTTTAGGAAGCTACCCTTAGTAACCTAGATTATTATCTATCTCTATATTCTAATTCTAAGTCTTATAAGACCTTAGTCGTTCTCTATACTTCGTCTTAGATATTTACTAATATTTATTAATCTAAGATTTATATAAGCGTTTTCCTAATAAACTAGATTTTATCTATCTTAAATTCTTATATAGGTAAGATTACCTAATTAGGCCTAGCGTATCATATAATATAATTAGATAAGTCTAGATACTATCTATATTAAAATCTTTTCTTAGAAATATTCCTTTCTTTAAAAAACTTCTTAACTCTTTATAGAGTTTTTTAGATTATTAGATATATTACCCGATTCTTATAGATATAGATTTATATAGATTTACTATAATTTACTATAATTTATATAGCTTACTAACTTTTATAGTATACTTAGCTAATAATAATAATAATCTATAAGAATCTATATCAATTAGTAGTAATTATAATATAGTTTCCCGAAATCTTAATACTCTAAAGTAATTAGTATAGAAATAGGCGCCTTTAAATAATCCCTATCTTATATACGTTACTAATATATTAAAAGCTATTAATCTACTCTAACCTAGGCCGGGCTCTAATAATCTAGCTATATATTATTATAGTTATCACTTTCCATCGTATATTACTTACGGTAGTACTAAATCTATAATATACAGTACTTATATAACTAAGAAGCGTTATTACTTATAGGTATTTAAGTAAGTTCGAAGAACTTTATATAGATTTACTTATATTAGTATAGATTACTACTAGGCCTCTAGTAACCTCTACTAATAAGAAGTATAGTACTACTAATTATAACGCCTTAGAGAAGACTTTCTATAAGCTATATATCTAAGGTAAAGATTATATCTTAGAGTACGATTCTAATATAATCTATAAGAATTTATTAGAATCTACTATAGCTATTATTACCGTAATTATTAGGTAATATTATTTTTCTTAAATTATTATAGATTCTTACTAATATATATTAATCTCTATAATAGTACTAAAATCTCTACTACTTTAGACTTCTTTCTATATACTAGTAATATTAAAATTTCTAGAAAAGGTTCTAGTAAAAAGGCTAAGGTTCCTTTCTTATATATACTAAAAGACTGTAAATTTAGAGAAGATAGCTCTAATCTAGAAGTTTCTATACTAAAGGTATATAGTTCTATACTAATTATTAAATCTTTTTACTAATTTATATAATTCTTAGCGTACCCACGCTAGTCTATCTCTCTCTATTTTAGGTTCTACCGCTCTATAGATTTCTATAGAGGAGTTTATAGCTATAAGGCGCGCTATATAGAATTTATAGCGTTAGAATAAAAGGCTAGAGACTTATATTATAAAGCTCTATACTATACTAAATAAGAACTAGCGGAAGGAATTAGATATAACTATTACAGTAATTAGTACTTCTACTTCTACTCCGACTTAATTAGTTTAGATCTATACTAATTAGTACTAATATATTTCTTTTATCTAGTGTTTTTAGTTTTCGGTTTTAATTTTAAAGTAATCTTACTTCTTCTAGATAGATTAGTATAAATTTATATAGATCTATATAGATCTTTATATTTTCTTTTAGCTTTCTTAATTTTATCTTTCTTTAATAATAACTTCTTTAATCTCTTTAGTAATCTATACCAATCTATACTAATTAGTACCGATTTTTAATGTCTATTTCTCTTAGTAAATTATTTTTCTAAGTCTCTTTTTTAGTTAAATTTTTTAAAGTTCTAACTTTAAACTTTCTAAGGAAGTTCTAAGTTTAAACTTTCTAAGGGAGTTCTAAGTTCGAACTTTCTAAGGAAGTTCCTTAATTCCTTAGAATAAATGTTTTAAAGATCTATATCTCTTTTACCTTCTTTCTTTTAGACGGCCGTTCTTAGCGCTAAACTATACTAAAAAACATTAAATCGCCGTACTTTAGTATAATTCTCTATAATTCTATAGCTTCCTTTACTAATCGCTACTTATATACTAATATTACTACTTTACTAATATTTATTATAGGTTTCTAAGTATCTTTATTAGGATTATATCATCTAAGCCCGAACGGGCGCCATGGGACTCCTATACTACATCCATAAGAGAGGCGTTCCCGACACCTCCCTATAGTATAAGGCATACGGCCGGAGAGATATAATACGCTACTATCTAGCTATATGCCCTAATCTCCATATATAATAGTAATAGCTTATCTACGTTATGAAGACTTTAGATATCGTATAATAGCTTAATAAGTACCCTAAGGACGTCTCCCGATAGATACTTATATATCTACTACTCCTCTAGTACTAGTGGACCTGGAAATATATACCGGAAGAGACCCGGTATATGCCGGTAGTAACCCGATATATACCGGAAGAACCCTAGGAGAACCCCGATTATTAGTTAAGGGCAGCCCTTAACTAATAACCTCCGCACCTACACGTGCTACCTAAGGGTAAAATAACGGTAATATAGGCTATAGGCTAATAGGCGTACCCTATAGCTATATACCTAAGATAAAATAGAGGTTTAACGAGATATAGTTATAGACATAAGGAAGTTTTTCCCTATAGGGTTTCTTCTTATATAGTGGCTTAGACTAGAGGAGGCATAGGCCTATAGAGTACTACTCTACCTAGTTATATAATATTATTATTATTATTATTAGGATTATATTCTTTCTAATAAATTTTATATAGCTATATACTATCTTCGGCGTATTACTAGCTAAGTATCTACTTAACTTTATAGATATCTATATCTTCTTACGTAACTACTTTATATAGTATCTATTTAGAATAATCTAGTAATAATAAGGT
>NW_022985572.1:0-43361 GCF_010093815.1 Pseudovirgaria hyperparasitica
TACCTTATATAAACTTATTAGATATAGTAGAGGTTAAGTTTATAGTAACTACCTTAACGGGAAGCGGGTTAGTAAAGTCTATATATTTCTAGAGATATACGATATAGAGAGTATTAATATAACTAGTAGTATAGTAGCGCGATTCCTAGATATATTAGTTAAACTACTTAATAACTCGGGTAGAGGTAATATTAATACTATTAGTAGCCTTATACTATTACGTATAGCGGGTTAAAGGTCTAGTAATAAGACTTATATAATAGATAGATTCCATGTCTACGAGCTAGAGCATGTCCTATACTCTATATAGATTATATTATATTAGTTAGTTATAGATAGTTTATTCTAGTTAAACACGTATAGTAATTAGAGAATCTATAACGAGGTATATAACCTAGACTTCTAGGCTATAAATAGATAAAATGTAACTATAGCGTTAAAACATAGGCGCGTATCGTAAGTCTATCGCTATCTACTACCGCCTACTATAGTATACTAGTATATACCGGTATATAGCGGAAGTAATAGTTTATATATAGTAGTACTTAATAGTCGTATTCTATACTAGGATATCTCTAAGAAATAATTATAGTTTATTATAATTAGTTCTATAAAAGACTTATATTTAATAACTATCTATAATTTTAGCTAAGGAGTATCTAGGGATATACCTCCTTATTATCTAATAATTACTAGCTAGTATAAGAACTCCACGTCTCTAAAAGGGGTATATAGAACTTAAAGGATCCTTATTTACGGGTAGAACTAGATATAGATAGTATTAATCTAATATAGATAGATTATATATATTAATACCCTAAAATCCGAACTATATCTCTAGGTCTACTAGACCTAGCTTATACCCGATTCTAATATTTTCGTTATCTACGTTTATACCTTATTAGATACTAGGTATATAATAAGTCTATAGTTAAGTAAGTATTAGATACGTAATAAGTCTATTAATAAATAAGTGCTAGGTATATAACAAGTCTATATAAATAAGTATAAATAAGTATATACCGGGTATATAACGCTCTTACTAGGGAAACATCTTCCTTAAGTATCTCCCCCTTCTAATATTTCTTCTTCTCTTTCTTTATTCTTTCTCTAGTCTTATAAGTATAGTTAGACTTATATTACTATATTATTAATATATATATTCTTATATAGACTGTTAGAAACTATAGTAACTAGATATATATTCTTATAATAGATAAATATACCGTACTAATACGTTATATTATTCGTGTTTAATATAAGGGTTTACTACTATAATTATTTATTATTACGCTCGTCTATCTCTTCTTAATAATAGTACTAATTAATAATAATCTATTATAGAGATAATAGTTAGTATTATATACTTCTCTTAAATATTTATATATTAATATTATATAAGTATATGCTTCGCGGAGGTCCTCTATCCTTCCCTTAAGCTATCTAGACTATTCTCTAATCGCTAGAAACTCTTATATCTAACTATTTCTACTATTTATTCCTTGGTTCTACTTATTAGGCTTCGAATAATAGCGAACTATAATAGATTAGTAGTTATCTATATTTCGCGTACGCCGAGTTAGCATGCCTAAATATAATAGATAATAGTATATTTATAATAGTATATACTAGATCTTATAGTATTCCTCTTTAGCGGTAGATCCATATAGTCGTAAAGACGGTCTACTATTCTATTATACCTATATACTACGCTACTCTTTTATTATATATAGATAGTATTACTAGAGTAGAGCTATTATCTATTATACTTAACGTTATATATAGAGTATTATATATTTAATATCGTTATTTCACGTTCTCTATGTTAGTACAGGATCGGATACTAGTTATATATTTCCCTACCTCTATTAAATTAACGAGTTATTACTAATAACTATACAGACTACTCGCGTTAATATAGCTATAACGTACGTATTATATCTATATCTATTATATAGAGTATATATATTATCTCTCTATTACCCTAGTAATATACCCTATTCTCTATTCCGTCTACCTATGGCCACGTCTAGCTAGCCGTGAATAAATAGCCAAGTAGAAGTAAGTCTTAACATGCTTTATATATTTAGGGCGTCCGATAGGTAGAAACTTTAGATACACATAGAAGAGTTAATTTAAGAGGAATTTACTAGCCTATTACTAAATCTACGTAGTAAGGAAGTAAAGGACTACTATATAAAATAAGAGTATTACCTCTAGATAGTCACGGATAAATATATATTTATTAATAGTAGTTATACTATTTCACGGGTAGATACTATATATTAACTTAATACTATATTCTTAGTATTTACGCGTAACTGGCGGCGGTTAGCTAAATACTATTATATACGTTAAAACGATACCCTAGGCTAGATAAGCCGTTATAATATTATATATACCCTATAAACCCGCCTAATATATCTAGCTAACCTAGTTATTTAACTATTAGACTACTAGTATCTATATCTTCTAAAGTAGCCGTACCGCTATATTATATATATATATCTATAGTCCTTATCCGCGATCGTACTTAGGTTACCCTAGTACTAATAATAGCTATATAGAATAGTATAACGCCGTTAAATGTTAAGGGTATAAAAATACATAATATAGTAGGTCTTAGTATAAATAAACTATTAGAATTTATTAGCTTATCTTTAGATATACTAGGGAACGTAGACGGTTATAGACATAGTCGCGTCTACCTAGAATATCTAATTCTACTAAGTAAGTCGAGTAATATAATTCTTCGTAAGGATAGTTTAGACTAGATATTATAGTAGACTATTAAATAGGTACTAGGCTTAGGACTAGATCGGGTGGTTTTCCGCGTGGGCGATATAAACGGTATATTTAGAAGTCTACTATAATATATTAACTATAATCTAACTATATAGGAACATCGCGCTATAAGTATAGTAGTAGAATTCCTCTGTCTAGCGCGTATAGATAAGCTTAAGATATATATATGCCGATAGATATTGGTATATATTAATATATTATAACTACTAAGCGGCGTATACTAATATATGCCGGTATATCTAGTATATACCGGTATAATGCCGTCGCTCTTCCGTAGACCTAACACTATTTATATATCTTAGGTTTTCGGTTATCGGTTATATATAGGGTTATATACACGGTAGATATCTTACTAGATTTAGGTCTTTCGTTAATAGTATATAGGTACGCCCTAGTCTACTTAATATAGACGTAGTTAACGCTTTATCTACTTAAATAATAGACGTTAATAATAACGCGACTAGTAAATTTACCTATTATATTATTAGCTAGCTAACATTATATTAGGAGAGTTAAGCGCTACTATCCCGCCTACTCTACCCGTTAATATTAACATACTAGTAATTATAATCTAATCGCCTTACGAATTAATATATAATACTAGTATACTTAAGAGTTCGAGCGAATATATAAAAGTCTAATATTATATACTATTTAGGGCCGGGGAGAAAGCGCCTACCGGCGTAGTAGTTATTAAGGCGATAGTAGAAGTCTATATATAACTAGACATACTAAGTCCGCCTCCTTCTTATATAGTCCTATTACTAGATAATATTACCGGTTTTAATATTATAGGAGAGGAGTTTATAGACACGAACCCATGAATATTAGTATAATATTAGCTTAATAGTATATATTATAGTATAAAGTAAGTTATATTTAAGCGGTAGTTAGATACGTGCGTCTATATACTAACGGATATATAGTATCTCTACTATAAATAGAATAGGTAAGGCATAGCTAGTAATATCTTACTATCTAGAAGAGATAGTTACCGTAGAATTTAGGAGATAGACTTAGTATCTATAGCGTTAGTATATTAGACGGCTAAACTTTTATATAATACTATTTACTTATATCTATATTTACCTAAGCCCCGATTCGATAGCCTTCTATAATATACTATATACTTAGTCGGCGAGCTACTAGACTTATATAATAGTAGTATACTACCCTACTTTATATACTACTTAAGCTACTATTACTTTAGCCTACGTTAATCTTAGCTTCCTTTAGTTATCCCTATATTATAAAAGAAAACTTCTATAAACCTTTCCTCTACTTATCTTAGTTTTTAAATCTAAATCTTACCTTCTATACTTTATTCCGTGTTAATTATAACTATATATAAATGCTATATTAAACTCGACTCTATTAACCCTTAAGGTCCATTCTATATAATAGTTAACGAGGTTATATTTATAGTTTATAATATGGATTAAGAACTCGTTACATTCGGTAATATTTAGGACTAGTCTACGCTTAACCTAATTAAGTCCTATGTTTAAGCCGAGTCTTACGTTTAAGCTAATTCTTACGTTTAAGCCGAGTCTTATGTTTAAGTCGAGCCTTACGCTTAAGCCGATTCTTACGTTTAAGCCGAGCCTTATGTTTAAGCCGAGCCTTACGTTTAAGTCGAGCCTTATACTTAAGCTAATCCTTACATTTAAGCTAAGCCTTATATTTAAGCCGATCCTTATATTTAAGCTAAGCCTTACGCTTAAGTCGAAGCTTATAATATAACTACTATCTCGACCGATAATAAACCACTTATCTTTAGTATACTTACTAGTAACTACCGTTCTAATAACGAGTATAAACTTAAGAAGGTCTAAAGTAGTAAGGCTTCCGTTCCTATTTATACTACCTATTAGATCTCTCTTATATAGGGCGATCTATAGTTAACCTTTAGGAATGTCTATAGTATTAGTAGAGAAATAGATGGACTTAAGTAGGAATAAGCAAAAACTTAAGCCGAGCTTAAGCTAGTAGTATTTAAGGCTCGTAGTAAAGGTCACGGGTTTAAAGAGTTAATTAGTTATATATATAGATTTCTTAAATTCTCTAAGTACTACTCTTAGATTAAGTTACACGCTCGCTTCTAATAGATTAATAAAGGGAAATCGGTATCCTTAATAAGCTTACTCTGCTTTAATTATACTAATATCCTTCTATTATCCGACTACTCTATAGTATAGATCTTTAAGATTAAGTAAGTAGGTAACTTTATTAAGTATTTTTCTAAACTTTCTAATCTTATTATAAGCGAAGCGGATAAAGCTAATATACTATATACTAATACCGGCCTCTATAAAGACCCTCGCGACTTTTAGATTATTAAACTTATAGCTAGCGAGCTTCTTAGTATAGGTTTTACTATTCTATTATATATTAGATCTAATATAATATATAAATAAGTAAAGTAATTCTTTAAAGATCTAGATACTTATACTATAGTTTATATCTTGCTACCGCTACGTAACCCTATGGATCTTACCGGCTTTAATAATAAGCTTAAACTAGAGAGCGATCCGATTAATTCATAGTATATAGAAGTTACTACTCTCTATATATAATATAGTATAATAAGTAGGCCGGACACTTAGCCCTAGATCTCTATTCCCTACTACGAGTTATTTAATAAGAAATTTAACTATCTAATATATATTACTATGAGTACCTTATAAGACGAATAGGCGGATCTTCTATTATCCTAATTCTAAGACGTTACTATTAGATATATCTAGCTCTTAGGTGTTACTAGGGCGCTCTTAGCTATTATCTATTCTATTAATATAAAAGAATTCTATTATATAGAACTAGGTAGTCGTGGGTACCTTAAAGTAGATTTAAAGAATTATAATAATAACGTATACCGCTTTAAAGTCCTTCGATTTCGCCTAGGCGTCCTTCTATTTAAATGCCTTACTCTAAAAGTCTTTAATAAGGTTAGGCGTCCTCCTAAAGTACCTAAGATACCAATTATATTAATGGATATAGTTACTAATATAACTTAAGCTCGTCCTAAACATTTTATTTAGACTAGTAACACTAGTTTAAGTATAATTAGATCGTCCCTTACTACGCTTATAGGGTTTATAGACGTTCCGGCTTTAGTTAGCGTATAAACCTATGATAAGCTTACTAAGTAATACATTAATACGTGCTAGAAACTAACCTACTACGCCGTGTAAGCTTCTAGAGATGGCGGCGTAGATAACTACGCCGCTTAGGATACGTTTAATATAATAGTCCTTAATATTATTATAGACTTAGTATCTATATCTCTAATATATAGGCCCGCTAACCCTAACGACGAGATTCTAGATCATAGTATAGAGGCTTAGAATACCCTTGTTACTCTTTCTAAACTATCTATATCTCTAGATAATAATAAGAATACGAATATAGAATATAGTCACGATGTTATTAGCGACGAAGGTTCTATTACTAGCCCCGTTACTAATATATATATACTTCTAATATTATCTAAAGTCTACTCTAGTATTCTATCCCCTTTACTACTCTCTATATAGAATCTAATACTTAGTAATAACTACCTAAATCTTTAACCCGTCGACTATAACCGCTACATTAAAGATTCTAACAGATTCTATAATCTCTAGAATATTATATGTTTAGAACTATCTCTCTAATAATAGTATATCTATATATAGGCGACGGACGTACTTAGGGCTTAGTTTCTACTTCACGGCTATAGAGGAGCTAGAAAGAGCCATTTATAGCTTCGTCTACTACTAGCTATACTTCTAATTAATAAAATAAATAGTACTTCTATTATCGCTTATACTACTAAGGTAGTTATCTTATCTAGTAATATAATAGCGCACCTCCCTATACTAGGTTCCACCTAAATATATAGAATATATATATATATTATTATTAGTCTAACTAACGAAACCTATAACGACGCTATAAGAAAAGTATATAAATATATAAGTAATATATTTACTTACTATAAGTCTCTAAAGATACTAGTTATTCTTTAAAGATACCCCGAAGCCGTTAATTAAGAGGTTTTCTTTACTATAGCTAGACTATCTCGTCGCGGTAACTCTCTTATTAGGCCAACCTAGAACGATATAATAGACGGTACTATCCTTGTGTAAGCTTAGACCGACCATAGTAAACGACTATTAGAATATAGCACGGATCCTTATGCTTATCTATAGAAACTTATAATAAATTACCGGCTAGAGCTACATCGAGATATATAGACTCTAGTACGAGTAGTATAAGAGATAGTATAACACGTAGAAAAGGTACCTATAATACAATAGATAGCCTTAGATAACTATCTAAGGACAAGGTAGGCACCTATAGGGAGAGCTAATTATAGATACTTAGAATAGGTATTCTAAGTAGCCTACTAGGTAATTAGAAATAGAATATTAGTATTCTAAGTAATATACTAAACGCTTAGAATAAATATTCTAATTAGAGGACCTTAGTAGAACTATATAGAACCTTTAGACCCGATCTCTAGAGATAGTTCTATAGTAATTAATTTAAACTTATACTAATATAATTACTACTTCACTCGCCTACTAGCTAGTTACTATTTATACCCTATTAATACTTACTATAAACCTACTTACACCCCTTAGAGCCTTCTAAGTACCTTTATCTTTAGAAAAGCCGGGATACTCTATATAACGGACTACTTTAGAGATAAGCCGCATCCTTAGTAGAAAAGGTTTATTATAGTTTAATTACTTCTACTTAGACTCTAAAGTAAGTATTTATACTATCTATTTAAATATAAAATAGTAAATGATAGATAGTCCTTATCTTTATAAACCACCCTATAAGCTCTAACTATAGAATAAGTTAGAAACCTTATTATAGAGCTAGAGAAGTAAGTTATAGAGCTCCGGAGGGAAAACGTTAAACTTAGAAAAGCTAAAGAGGGCTTTAAAAGAAGAATCCTAGAACCTTTTAAAGATAAGTAAAGTAAACTCTAAGGATTTCTAATATAGATTAGAACGTACCTCTAGGCCTATTAAATTCAGGACCTAGAAGAATAAGTTATATTTACTACTAGACTACTAAAGGGAGACGTACTCGTGTAGTTTAAGCCCTACTTAAGGGACTTTATAGAAAATAACCCGTAGGATTAATAGAATAATACTACTAAGGTCTTTAAATACTTTAAAGAATTTAAGGAATATATTAAGATAACTTTTAGAGATATAGATAAATAAAGAATAGCTAAGAGAAGGATCTAGTAAATAGTCTAGATAAAATCTATATCTAACTATACCTCTAAATTCTAATAAATCTCTAGTTAGCTAGGATAGGACGATAAACCCCTAATTCTCTAGTTCTATACTAGATTATATAATAATATTAAGGACGAAATCTCTAGAGAAAGAGACCGTCTAACTAACCTCTAAGAGTATATTAAGCTTATAGTCTAGATTAATAACTAAGTATATAAGAGACGCTATAAGAAAAGGGGAAAAAAGATCTTTTAACCTATACTTAAATAACATACTTAGAAGGGTTATATTAATAAAGCCCTAAACTATCTATATAAGAGATTCTATAATAGACCTATACTAATAGAACTTAGTACCTTATAGATAAAATATCTATCTAATAAGGAAAGGGAATAACTAAAGAAGGAAGGTAAGTATCTCTACTATAAAGAAAAGGGATACTATACCTACGAATGCCCGAAAAATAAAAATAAGAAAAATTAGATTAAGGACCCGGTATTAAGATAAGGAAACTTCGCTATAGAAAAAGAAGAAGTACCTTATATAGCTATGTTATAGACTAGTTATACTAATAACCTCTATTTTATATATAAGTTAGAAAAAGATAGTATAGATTAGTATCTAAAGAAGAGAAACGTCTTAATAGCTAGTAAATAACCCCTCTTACTTTACGAAAAAACGGAACTATAGAAATACTTAGATATAATAAGAAGATCTAAACTAACTAAAGAAATAGTATGTAAAGAAGTAATAATTAAAGGAAGTACTATAGAAGAGAATAGTAAGGAAGAAATCCTTACTATAGAGGAACTATATAATAAGTTAATAATAAAATAAGACCCTATTACTTACTATATTATCTATAGCTATAGAAAGTATATAAATAAGGATAATAGAGACTTATCTAGAAGAGGCGTAGAAATCTAATTAGAAGATAACTAACTTATTTTACCCTACCACAAGGAACACGGTAAGACTTCCTAGATTACTTATATCTATAATAACTATCTTCGCTACCTCTATAAGAAGCGAACCTAGAAATAGTTCCTACGATAGTATTAAAACTAAGTAATCCTTAAAGCCTTTAAGGATAAAGATATATAATAGTATAAAATAATTACTAAGGAAGCTAATAAAAACTACTTTATATTAAGACGGGTAGAAAACAAGACTTATCTAGAGAACTAATATACCTAATGTCTAGACGTTACGTGCCGAACCTATCTAATATCTAAGGCTATTATATAGTATAACCTTTAAGTAGACTTAGATAAAATTAAGAAATAAGTCTAATCTATAATCTAACTTATATAGAAAATAGAATAGAAACTTAGTAAGCTATAAAAAAACTAGGAAGGCCGGATATACTAAGAGAAACGGCCGAGCTAAAAAGAAAATCTCTTATATCTATTAGTAGCTTAGATAATAAAATATAAATATCTCTTAAAATTTAGCTCTATTAAAAATACTCTATTAAAGTACTAATTAATAGTAGAGTATAGTCTAATTTTATCTCTCTAACTATAGTAGATAAACTAAAAATACTCTATAATAGTAAAGAAGAACTATATAAATTATCCACGTTTAAAGGACTCGATATATAATATACTAATAGAATAGTATACTTAGAAATAGAACCTCTAGATTTAGTCTTAATAGTAGAATACTAATAATTATAACTAGATATAGCGGAGCTAGAATAATATAACTTAATTCTAGGAATACTATAGCTCGAAGAAGTTAACCCTATAATTAACTAGAAAACTAAGGAAATTATACCCTAGAGAACGTTAAGACCCTTAGAAACTATTAGAGAAGAAGTAGAGATTAATAAACCCGTGAAGGCGCTAATAACCGGGAAGTCTATCTACTATATATAGAAGCTTAATAATAAGTAAGGTAATATAAAGAGCGGACCCTTACGTAAGAAATATATAGTATAATAAAGTATATCTATAGATAAATAGATTTAAAAAATAAATAATATACTTATACTAAAGGAATACTACTAATATTATATTATCTTTAAAGAAGAACTTAAGACGGGACTACTAAAGTATAGTCTATATAATTATATAATAATACTCTAACCGGGAATAGCACCTACATTTAAAAGTATATATTAACTTACTAAAAAATAGCTAGAAATAATATAATAATATATTAAGAAAATAGAAGTAAAAGGATATATCTAACTCTCTAAATTATCTATAGAATATCTAATACTCTTTATACTAAAGAAAGACGGAAGCGAACGACCCTATATAGACTATTAATACTTAAATAATATTAGTATTAAAAATAGATACCCTCTACTCTAAATTAATAAATTATAGAACTAACTTATAGAGACTTAGTACTTTACTATAATAGACTTATAAGAAGTCTATAACCTTATATATATAGTAGAAGGAGATAAATAGAAAATAGCCTTTCGGACTTAATATAGCTACTATAAATATCTAGTAATACTATTTAGGCTAACTAATATACTAGCTATATTCTAAGTACTAATTAATGATATACTAAGAGAATACCTTAACTACTTTATAATAGTCTACCTAGATAATATATTAATTTACTTAAGAAACCTATTAGAGTATAGAGAATACGTATATAAGATACTTTAGAAATTATAAATAGTAAACCTACTAGTAGAATTAAAGAAGAGTATCTTCTATATATAGAAAGTTATATTTTTAGAATTTAAGATTATACCTAGAGAAATATAAATAGACCTAAAGAAAATTAAGGCTATTAAAAATTAGAAGTAATCTAAAATAGTTAAGGAAATCTAAGGATTTACTAGATTTATAAACTTTTATAGAAAATTTATATATAACTATTCTATAAAAATAGCCCTACTATACGAGCTTATAAAGAAGAATACAATATTTAAATAGAGACTAAGATAGAAATAAGTATTTTAATAGCTAAAAGACTCTATTATAACTAAACTAATATTAAAGATATATTAAATAGAGAAACTCTACGAAGTAGAGATAGATATATTAGAATTCGCTATTAGAGGGTAGTTAATCTAAATAGATAAATAAGAGAAAAGATATTCTATAGTATTTTACTCCCGAAAGTTCTAAGAATTAGAAATAAACTAGCTAATCTATAAAAAAGAACTCTATACTATTATTAAATACCTTAAGAAATAGAGAAGCTACCTCTATAGATTAGGCTATATAATAAAAGTATATACTAACTATAAGAACCTAACTACCTTTACTATAATAAAGGAACTCCGAAAGAAATAAATTAGTTAGTATAAGCTTCTTATAGAATTTAATATCTAGATTATATACTATAAAGAATCCGAAAACGGAAGAGCTAATACTCTTAGCTAATAAGCGGAATACGAATAAAAAGAACCTACTATAGAATAAGCTATACTAGAGGTTACTAAAGACGGGAACCTTAGGCTAATATAATATATTATAGCTATATAAAAAGAATTTATACTTAAGAACCCCGAGAGAAGAAGCATAATCCCTAGAGATAAGGTCTACTATTTTATTAAAGACTTCTATAAAGATCTAATATATAGATATTAAGAAGAAATAAAAACTTATAAGAGATTTAAGAGATACTATACGACTTATAAGGAAAGATAAGTTATTAAGAAAGTAATATAAGACTATATTCTATATAGTAAAAGCTAATCTAATAGATATAAACTATACGGAGAACTCTAACTAATTCCTCTACTATTATATACTTAGAAAATAATCTCTATAGACTTTATAATAGATCTACTACTCTTAAAAGAACTAGTTTCGTGAGTATAGTATAACGCTATACTAGTAGTAGTAGATAAACTTATAAAGTATATCTACTTTATACTATACTAAAAGAATATAGATATAGAAGAAATAGCCTATATATTCCTATAAGTAGTTATAGCGAACTATAGATTATCTAATAGTATTATATCTAATAGAGATAAGCTCTTTATATTAAACTTTTAGAAAAGTCTAGTATAATAGCTTAGAATAAATTACTAACTATTAATAGTCTATTATCTATAGACGGATAGATAAATAGAGATTCTAAATAGAATATTAGAATAATATCTATAATACTATATTAATAAATAATAAGATAATTAGATAGAACTACTACTACTAGCTTAATTTATCTATAATAGCGCGATAACCTTAATAACTAAAACCTTACTATTCTACGCGAACTATAGATTTAACCCTATAGCTAGCTATAATTATAAACTAGAATAATCCGTACTAAAGGTAAAGATTAAGGTAGAATAACTATATAAGCTACACTTAGAGTTATAAACTAAACTTTCCTTTATAAATAAAAGAATAGTAAAATATATAAATTAAAAAAGAATAAAGGAACTATCTCTAAGAGGAGGAGACCTAGTATTCCTTATATAAAAAAATATTAAGATATAATAACTAAATAGTAAACTAGACTTTAAGAAAATTAGACCTTTTTAAATAAAATAAAAAATTTTAGAAGTTAATTATAAACTATCTTTACCTTAGAATATAAGGATATACCTAGTATTCTATATCTTATTACTAGAACTAGTACTATATAATATAAAGATTAAAACTAATATTAAGGCTATAGATAAAGAATTTAAAGTTAAAAAGATTCTAGAATCTAGAATTAGTAATAAAATACTAGAATATCTAATTAAGTAGAAAGGATACGGACATAAATTAAATACTTAGAAACCTAGGAAATATTTAATAAACTACTAGTAACTATTATAGAAGTTCTATTAAATAAACCTAGACTTACCTAGTCCTCTATACTAAGCTAAGAATTATTAAACTCTAAGGAAGGATTCGGAACCTTCTTAACGGTAACTCTCTATTATTATTTAAGTCGCTCCTCCTTCTTCTTAAGGTCTATTACTAATAGATTCTAATAAAGTATATTATTTTAATAATACTCTAATAGCTTCTACTATTTCTCTAAACGCTCTAGATGCGCGAAGGTAGTCTAAGCGTTCTACTAAGCTTTTTGCTAGATAGTAGCCGTACGTTCTTTCTCTAGCTTAAGATAAGTCTTTTTAGAATAAATCTTCTTATCTAGAAATATTACTTACTAGCTCTAATAAAAAAAAAGAAAACTTATAAGATAACTTACTTAAAGTCTTAATTCTATACTTACTCGCTAAATAATCTTAATAAATATACTCTAAATACTTATCGGACTTTATAAATACCGCACTATAAGTTAAACTATATTTCTTATAAAATAAGTAAGGGAAAGATATCTTATTACTCTTATAATTAATTAAGATAGATAAAGTAACTCTCTATTTTACTAGATTAGACTTAGAAGACTTAACTAATTTTATAACTCTAGATATAATAGAAGAAAAGGAAGAAGGGCTCCTTACTAAAGGAAGTTAGAATAACCCTCTACTTATAAGTAACTATAGAAGTACTTTAGAATGAAGTACCTTAGAAGAGGTATTATATAATAAATTACTAGCTATAATTACTAAAGAATATATAGACTCTAGTATAAGTAGTATAAGAGATAGTATAACCCGTAGAAGGGGTGTCTATAATACTATAGGTAGCCTTAGGTAACGGCCTAAGGCTAAGATAGATAGCTATAGAGAGAGCTAATCATAGATACTTAGAATAGATATTCTAAGTAATATACTAAGTAATTAGAAATAGAATATTAGTATTCTAAGTAACGTACTAGACGCTTAGAATAAGTATTCTAAGTAAAGGACCTTAGTAGAACTATATAGACCCTTCGAACCTAACCTCTAGAGATAGTTCTATAGTAATTAATTTAAACTTATACTAATATAATTACTACTTTACTCGCTAACTAGCTAGTTACTATTTATACCCTATTAATACTTATTATAAACCTACTTATACTCTTCTAAGCTCTCTAAGTACCTTTATCTTTAGAAAAGCTAGAATACTCTATATAACGGACTACTTTAGGGATAAGCTACGTCCTTACTAGAAAGGTTTATTATAATATATACCTTAATAGCTATACCTTAGAAGAGTATTCTATAGTATACTATTCTTAATTATTAATCTTTATAGAAATAAATAATACTAACTAGTTATAGTATTATATACTCTATTAGAACTTCTCTATTATATAGTTCTAAATAGTAGTACTATTCTAGATCTATTATATCTATAAGAGAAGCTAGTATAAGATAGAGGGATATTTAGATAGTACTAGAATCTATACTTTACTATTACTATAGTAAGGTATCTAAATCTCTCTATTTACTCTTATTACTAGAATCTCTTTATACTAGAAGAAGATATTATAGAATCTATATAATATACTTAGATAGTAGAGAATATACTAAAAGTTACTTATAATAGGGTAGGTAATATAGGCGTATAGAGTAGCTAGCCTAGATTTATAGTAGTAGATATCTATTATATAGTATAGTACTCGATTATTTACTACTTTACGACGCTAATATATAGATATTTAGTATATCTAGAATTAATATTATAGTATCTACTAGAGAGGGTCTAAGAAAGACTTCTAATTATAATATAACTATTAGTATAGAGTATAGAGTATATATTACTAAGATAGTAACTCTAGTCTTATAATATACTCTATCTAAGAATAACTTTATAGTATTTACTAGAGAGTATCTAAGGAAGAGTTCTAGTTATAATATAACTACTAGTAAGAGATAGATAGTATCTATTATTAAGACGGCGATTTCTATATTATAATAATTTAACTCTCTCTATATAAATAACTTTATAATATCTACTATAGAAGGTCTAGAGAGAAGTCTTCTTCTATAACTAAAGGTAGCTATTATAGAGTAAGTATTAGTTCTAACTATAGTATAAAAGAAGTTCTAAATATATTATCTAGTAGATATTTATCTATTATAATACTTACTAATCTATCTATAGAACTATCTATTATCTAGAACTATTATAGATTAAATTAAATTAGCTTTTAAATATATTAAGGTCTAGCTAGCTATATACTAAAGAGAGTACGCTATAGTATATATATAAGACTATTAGTATAGTATAGGGTTATTTAGAGAGTATTTAGATTACTTATAATATAGTAGAATAATAATTAGAAGGTATTATAGAGTTAGTAATAATATTAGTAGCTCTAGCTCTTAAGATATAACTATTATAGAGAATAGGGTGTAAAGGGGATAATAGTTTAATATTATAGAGGACTAGAAAGAAGGAGTTAGTATATATCTAGCTATAAAGAAACTACTTAGAAGAATATATATAGAAATTAGTATAGAGTATTCTAATCTATTATAGAACTAGTACTACTAAGAGAGACTAGTAGAGAGAGTAATATATATTACTACTACTATTATATATTTTAAATCTTTAGACTCTTTTTCTTTATTTATAGTAGTATAATAATATATTATAGAGAGAGAATAGAAGAAAGAATAGAAGAGAGAATAGAAGAGAGAATAGAAGAGAGAATAGAAGAGAAAAAGATAATAATAATAAGTCTTAGATATACTAGAAAATTAATAGTCCACGCCGCTAAGAGCTATAGATTTTTTACCTACTACTAAACGCGATACTAGAGGCTTATAACTAGAACTTATCTATAATACCGCGTCTATAAGTTATAGAAAGTATATAGAATTACTTAGTATAGCTAGAAGTATAATTTATTAGAATAGATTTTTAATTAAGATTATAGTTAATTTATTATATTATAAAAAGTGGTTTTTTAGTCGTGGTTTTAGTGAGGGCGCTAGCGGGCGCTAGATAAAACGTTATATCTTTTTATGATTCTATAGGAACAGATAGACTTAGTAGACACGTTAATCAATTTTACCACGTCTAATTTACCAAAGTTCCCACACTCGACACGTCGTTCCTGCTTACCCCTACTCAGTCTTCACCATTCACGAATTTCTCCACCGGGACCGATGAAGCCTGGGCTTAGCCATGGCATTGCTTTTTTGGACAGACTTCGCACCTGCTCCTCGTCGATTTCAATCCCCAACCCGGGTCCTGTTAACAAGTTGATGTATCCACCCTCCACGTCCCATACCTTAGGATTCTTCGTATAGCTTGTCAGATCTTGGCTACCGGCATTGTAATGGATACCCAGGCTCATCTCCTGGATGGCAAAGTTTGCACTCACCGCGTCCACCTGGATGTTTGCAGCCAATGCAATTGGCCCAAGTGGACAATGAGGGGCGAGGGACACGTCGTATGCTTCACACATTGCTGCTATGCGTCTCATTTCCGATATTCCTCCCACATGTGAGATATCTGGTTGCAGTATATCAACACAGCCAGCTTCCAGGAACGGGCGTACATCCCAACGGCTGTGCAGACGCTCACCAAGTGCAATTGGAGTGCTCGTCTGCTTCGACAATGCTTTGATGCCGTGGATATGTTCCGAGAGTAGGGGCTCCTCGATGAACAGCGGGCGGTGCGGCTCGAGGGCATGAGCGAGTTGCTTTGCCATAGGCTTGTGAACTCGACCATGGAAGTCGATGCCAGCGTCCATGCCGAGTGCCTTTACAGCCTTCAAGCGCTCAACGCTGTTATCTAAGGCTGATGGGGAATCCAACCAACCCAGGTCCTCTGTGGCGTTCATTTTTACTGCTGTGAACCCTTGGTCTTTGCGTGCTTGTCTAACAGTCTCCTTCGTCAGTCAGTCTCCGGCACTGAACATCTTCATTCTTACGCTTGAATGCCGACGTCTCCAGGTCGGTCGCCGCCTATCCATGCATATACCTTCAGTTTGTCGCGAACCCTTCCTCCGAGTAATTGGTATATCGGCACGCCTAACTTTCGTGCTGGATCATGTCACCCTCAGGATAAGTAGGTACATTTACCTCAGAACGAACCTTTGAGATCCCATAGAGCAATGTCGATACCAGCTAGCGCACTCATGAATACAGGTCCACCTCGGTAGAAAGTTGTACGCCAGGACATCTGCCAAATGTGCTCAATGTCACTTCAAAGCATTAGTAAACATACAGGCTACATGTAGACGACGTAATCAGCATACTCAGCATCAAGTCCCATGTATCGATCGAACCATGCATCTAAACATCCCTCAACAGCCTGTGTATGACCTTCCAATGAAGCTTCTCCCCAGCCAACGTTTCTCCTCTCATCAGTGATTTTCACGAATAGCCAGCGCGGCGGAACTCGAAAATACTCCATAGTCGCGATTTTCCCCATGATGGCAATATAATGTTCTCAAGAAGTGACGTTCTCAATTGTTCAAGTCACCATGGGTATGAAGATTTCTTTTCCGAAAATGTTTCCGATCCAGCTCCGGACCCAAATGCCGCTCCAACCCTGTCGACATGCGGGGCAGAGTAGTGTAGCGGGGTAGGCCATCCATTCATCGGCGGAAACCATGCCGAAGTTCAAACGCCGACAGAGGTATTTATATCATCTATTTCAACTTTGTAGTCAACACCTATAAGTCGTCCGTACGGATGTCACACTTTGGAATATCTTATCTCACACGGCTCGAGTATGGCACAAATACCACCGACTGGTGTGTTCGTCCCAGTCCCCACTTTCTTCACAGAATCGTCAACATCATCTGGTAATGGCCTCCAGGCAAAGGTCGATATCGACACACAAGTCCAGCACAGCATATTTCTCGCCAATAACGGCATCAGGGGACTCGTTCTTCTGGGTTCAACTGGCGAAGCTATCCACTTGACCAAAGGAGAGAGAATAGAACTCGTGTCTAGAACACGTAAAGGACTAGACCACGCGGGCTTCAACGACTATCCAATAATGGCTGGAGTCCTCACTAATGGTGTGGACGAGACACTGGAATGGCTTGACGACTACGCAAAAGCAGGTGCCCAATGGGGCTTGGTGCTCGTGCCCGGATATTTCGGAGTCTCGGCAAATCAGGAAAACATTAAAGAGTGGTTTACATTAGTTGCCGACAAGAGCCCGCTGCCGATTCTAATGTATGTCCCAGGACATTGTCTCGGGCACTGGTTGTTTCTCGCTAACATGGTTCACAAGATATAATTATCCTGGCGTCACGAACAATGTTATGGTTGATCCCCTCACATATACCGAGCTTGCACAGCACCCAAATATCGTAGGCTGTAAAATGTAAGCCTCGAGCCACATTCACTCAAATCGGGCCAGATACTGATCCCCTGAAGGAGCCACGGAAATGTTTCACATCACGTCCAAGTCTCTCTCGACCCAGACATCGACCATAGTAAGTTCCGTGTCTACAGTGGCTTCGGCCAACAGCTCGGTCCCATAGTGTTCTTCGGCGCTGCAGGCGTCATTGATGGCTTGTCATCTGTCTATCCAAAGACTGTGTCGCGGCTGTTCGATCTTGTGGAGAAGAACGGGACGGATGCAAAGACTATCAAGGAAATCCAGAGGCTGCAATTTGCTGTTAGCAGGGCGGAGGAGTTCATTGGTAAGTTCGGTATCATAGGCATCAAAGAGGCAACGTACCGAGTGGCTGGTTTCGGCAATTTGAAAGGTGGAAGACTGCCGCTGAAAGGCCAAATGGGGAAGGGCGAATTTGACAAGTGGCATAAGATTCTATTGGCACGGATTGAGGGAATTGAGAAATCATTATAGATGGCATGCTTTGCTTACTTTCTTTAGATTGACGGAGCGCAATAGTAATACAATGTATACTTCGTTCTGATATTGCAACCGCCCGAGATCTATATTATAATAGCGTTTGATTGTAGCTGAAAATGAAAGCTACAATTAGGCATAAGACTCAATAATACAAACATGTTTTCGAGCCATCCCTATCATTCCAATCCCTGTGTTCCTAGAACTTCTTTATGTATGTGGATATCCAGCGGACGGGCACGATTTCATGATATTGTTTTGCTAGCACAATCATATGTGTTTCGCCTAGAAGCAAATGAAACACAAGCTCCGATTTAATAACAAAGTAAGTACATGCGTCCCCTAGACCTCATGCGCTACCTTCAGCCTTATTTTAGATAGTAACATGTTTACTACCCACTCGTACGTGGGAGGGCTACCCGGCTTATCTAAGTTACCTCTAATGCTACCGGGTACAGCCTTGTAAGCTTAAGAATGCATGCCCGGTAAGATCTACTTGGATTTTTATATAGTTTTCCTCCGTGACTCCTCCTCTACTTTTGTTCTTCTTTAAATGAAATTTACGCTCTAAGAACTTATAATAGCTTCCCTATCTAGTGGCGGACACCCTTGTTAAGAAGTATATTCACCCTAAATCAAGAAGGGAAGGGTGTATATTACGTTGGCTACTTCGCTCTAGTACCTAGATAGATAGAAAGGAGACTAAAAATGCGGATAATAACTTATCTATACCTTGATAATAATCTGTTTTACGTTAAAGTAGTAATGAAGATTAGTAACAGGTATATATACTATCCTTCCTTTGCTATTATTCCTTCGTTTATCTTTGCTACTTAAGGAATTAATGCTAGTAGCTCTATACTATAGGAGGCATTCCATCGCTAATTCCGCGACCTGATTCTTTAGTAACTTTTGTACCCTTAGCCTTCTTCCACTAGCTCTACCGTATATATATAAAGAGATAGTAATGTTAACGCTGGTAGCTTAGCTTATACGTAAAGTAATATGAGCTCGTAGTCTATTGCATGCTCTATCTACCGCGATATAGGACTTTCAATAATAATCTACAGCACTAAAGGCCTCTACTACTAGCCACTACGGTATTAATAAGAACGAGGTCGTTGTATAGCGGATCGATGGAGCCCAAATGTAACGCTAACAATACCTGTACCTTAATAGTAACGTAGATAGTGTGATCACGTAAGACTCGTTCGTACCTACATATGTAGACTAATGTATGTATCTTCTTAACAAAAGCCTAACATACCTTTAGATGCTACTATCTTCTCCGTAGATAAGTGGTATTGCGTTCTTATCGAAGGATTACATAAGAAGTCATCCATGCTCAGGTACTGATTCGTCATTATGCTTCGCATGTGGTAGAGTTTATGTCTACCATCGGCTTTGGGTTCTTCCCGTCGATCCTTAATCGAGAGATTTCAGCTCATTCTCTTAAAAACTACCTCTTCTGTATCTTCATTCCAATTCTTGCATATCTTTCGCCTAGATGTTACATCTCTCGTTATATTGCTCCGCTAACTCATTCTGTTTTCTTTACAGAGATAGACACTAGATGGATAAGTCCTTGTAGATTTTCTATAGCACTGTCTTAGATCGTGTTACCCAAGGCTTAAATCATAAGCATTGTACGTTCCTCTTTCGCACCTGAGATCTAGGGTACATTCTCCAAAGTATCGGATCGTAAATTTTTCTCTGGGCGATTTCGTGCCGTTATGTTATGCTTTAGGTAGTAGCGCTCGATGTCATCGTGCGCAAAGACTAGGAGTCGCGTTTTCTTGTAATGAGAAGAATAATTTTCATGGGCGAAGTATGATCATGTCGAAAGGTTCAGCTGGAGCGGTTAGTACTAAGTACTAATGTACGTTGTAACGTTAAGAGGATCCAAATTATTAACAACGAAATGAAAAGATAGTACTCCGTTAGATGAGGGAGGCCTAGTCGCGAGGAGAGGAGCGGGAGACAACTTTGATGCTAGTATCATGCAGTGTGCTTTACTAGAGGCGAATTTCTTGTCCTAGACTATGGTGGGTCATATAGGGGTCTACTGGCTGGCTAGCTTTGAGTTTGGTAACTCTACACATGATTACTATCGAAGTTCGCGTAGGTTGTACCTAAGCTGGTACTAATCCAATCATTGGTGATTTCAGAAGAGCCTTGCATAAGGGGCTGTCATTGGACAAACGTCTATAGATTGGAAAGTATTTATCATGAGGACTATTGAACGTCTCCGGGGCCAGTCCCGGGGGTAGCCATCTTCTCGCGATTGGCGGACGATAGCAAGGGCCAGAGGTCAAGGCTTTATTGGCCGTAGACTCTTTAGTCTAACAATATCGTACTGAAAGGGCCAGTTGAGAATCAACTGACGTAGTTACGTAGTTAACCTTTATGTCTAATTGTTCTGTGGTTATCTCTCCATTAGTAGACTAATAAGTACATCTATCGTCGTGTTCTATACGAGGATTTGCAGTTCGGCCCCTACTAAATGGGCTATGACAGGATCTAAAAACCTTTTACTGAATTCGCTGCTATGTAGAAGAATAGAACATGAAGTACTAGCACGACCCTGCCCGCTCATTAATCCGAGTGGTGCATGTATGCATGCCAAAGTCCGATCTACAACCTCCCCTCTTCTCCGATCAAGCTCGCAATGCGTACAGTTTAGGCTGGGACTGGAACCTTGCCATGTATTTACTAGGGACTGTTGTTGTTGACCTGTGAGATAATTCGCAATATCTGCACATATATGCTCTTAGGTTCCAGGTCCTTGCTATTGATATACATTACTCAAGATAAGGGAATGTAGCACAGTACGGAGATTTTACGATGCCACTTATGAGTGGATTTCCCGCTACTGCGATTTTGTTTGTCAAGCTACATTGTGTTTGTGAGTAACGAGGGATAGTGTCTCTCTATTCGTCCAACTGCATAATTAGACTTACGAGCGTAGCATTCAGTCAATCATGAATCATCTCCTAAGAAGGATTCACTACAACTGCCATATATATTATGGATCCCCAGCAGTAATAATCAAAGAAATATGAGCTTCTCTTCTCTCCGGTGTATTCTTATCTATCTTCTACACTCCGTATATTTCAAGCTCCTTCTTTTATCTTTTATCTTGACTTCTACTTCGATTTCCAGGATAAATAATGCTCTCAATTAGAACTTAGTCTTGTCTGGTAGCTTATTAGTCCCTTAGCTTCCAGAGCACCGCCACTGTTTCATTATCTGGTATGTAGTCGTTCGTGCGCAGCGTATGCATTGAAAATTTTTCGTTCTTTTTCGCTTCAGCTTGCTAGCTTAGTTTTCCTGTCTCATAACGACTAGGGAGATGGTAGTTGAGCTACTAGGTTCATAGGATTCCATGCACTTGCTTCGTATTTCTAGCGATTAGGTTACGCGTACGTCTTTCCTTGTCGTTTATATTGGCGATGAGATGGTTGGTTCTGGAGAAAGAAGCATTCATGTGTGTCCTCGAGGTATCAGGTTTGAGTTTGGCTGTCTGTTCGGAGGTGAGTCTGAGGGAGGTAAATTTCTCGTAGCTGCGGCTGTATTTGCGGACCTTCACGGATGTATCTTGCTGTATCCGACCCAATACAGCAAGATGGAGACGAATAGTGACATGTTGAGCCTGTCGTGAACTTGGAGAAAATGATTCGTGCTATGGAAAGCAGCCAAAACAATATCTGTACCTAGTCTACATTCGATGGTCTTGGCATTTCATCCCCGGAAGGAAGTCTTCAGGAGGCTGTTTCCAAGCTTCTAGCTCAACCTGTACGATCGCTCCAATCTGAGAGCTCTGCCATCGGCCTTTCTTATGACGCATGAAATGTGTCCAGCAGGCCTGCGAAGAGTACCAAGATCGATATCTGTCTACAGACAACTGCTACTGTTCATTATCCATTCACAGAGGCACAAGAAGTGAGTTATGGTCTCGCACAGGCGCAGACGCGTCTTCTAATTTATTGAAAGACATTTGACTCAATCGCCAAACCTTTACGGCAGTATCAGACGCAACCATACACTCAGAGTCGCATGCGCACAGCCAAGAAACTACCTACACCCCCGGCTATCTCGAGCTAAGATAAAAAAATGGATTTTGAAATCGACCTTCTGCACCGAAGACCGTTATGGCAAGAAATCGCTCATAAGATCCGTATTTCGAGCCGGGAGCCACAAACAAGTGATACATCAACACGACAGTTTCAGCTTAGGATTAGCCCATTGAAAATTCAGCTCTACGCTGCGCACACAATTCGAAATCACACTGACATTGAGAAAGAGTTACTCGTGGATATTTGTATTGACTGAGAGCTAGCTAAATTCAAATGATGTGAAAGTCAGGCAAAGATCTCCTGTGCTTCGATGAAGAGGGAGTGACAGCCAGTTCTTCAATTGAAGAAAAGGTACAGGTCTAGCAGAGGTCTAGCCTTACAGACTGAAACATTCTGAACCAAACCAGGTCAACTACTTACCATATAAGCGCTTTGCATCTTGAGCTGACGTGACCAGCGACTGCGAGTATCGTACGATGATCCACCCTACGGGTCCTGTAACTTGGACAGGAGCACATAATGGCAAGGTGAAGGAGGTGCTAGGCAACTCATATGACTCTTCTGAATGACTATGAAGGAGTTGGAGCGATGAGATCAGAAAAGAGTAAATCAACCTTCGGTACCCTCGCTCAGAAACCAAGAAGGAACCCGGTCAGCGACAACGCGTTGCAAGTGAAGGGGAGGCAATCAATCGATACATGGTTAAGGTCTGACAAGGAGCTGCGCAAACATCTCAAAGATGACCCTAGAAATTCGGGAGTTTGCAAAGCCGCAGGCTAACCCCGGGAAGGGCTGCAGCAGAAGACGAGCAGAAGGCAGCACAGAAGAAAGTGCGGAAGAAAGTGCATGTTGCAGTATCTAAAGAGTATCTCATTCGAGACCTAGAATACAGAATACTGAATGTCTTTCTGCTCGGAAGCTGTGACACTTGAGAAGAGGACCTGTGCCATTGGAAATATTCGACGACTAGCTTCACAGATCCACCAAGGCTGCCGCTAGCATGGCATTCGAATTCAAGGATCTACTGGAAGAGCTGAAAGTCGTGTGATGTAATTGCGGGTAACAGCCAGTCTACGGTCAATTCTCCGGAAAATATGAGCTTTTCCCTGGCTAGTACTTCATAAGACGTGCCGAAAGGAAACCCGAAATACCGCTAGCAGCCTTGTGTTGCTTTTCGAACTCGTGAGCAGCATGAATAGAGCGAAAGAGACTACGGGATTTCACCCTAGAGAAGTTCCTCCCATCGTGCCCAATAAGATGAAAAGGGTCGACAGTGTCAGTTCTTCAAGCGAATCCCCAGGACGCAAGAGAAAGGCAGTCCGTGTTTCGTCCTCTGAAGACCCGGAGATCGAAATGTCTGTTTCCACCGATGAAGCTGAAACGAATGGCCGGCTATCTGTCGGCGCATCTCCTCCATCATATGCAAGTTGGAAGATGTGATCACGCAAGTGGAAGAGCCCATCCGTACTGTGCTTAACGAAATTGCCAATGAGTTAAGAGACGTCGTGGATGGGTCTCCAGGAACACACTGAAATTCTGTCATTTTTAGGAAGCGTAGAGCAGACAATGAAGAAAAGGGCATAAGCGATGGAGGTACATTTCAGCAACTTTTGATATATGCAACACGATGGGGTCTTGATGGGAGCTAATCACCCACACGGAACATGGAACATGGATGCTTTCATGTGCATTCTAGGCCGATGGCGTTCTCGACTTTGTCTTGTGGATATCAGAAATGTCTAGGACAATTGGGCGTGTTTATAAGCAGTTTGTCCTTTAGCACATCTCTGGTGTCAAAATACAAGTCCGTATGCGATATGCTAGCTGCTTTTGCGCTAGCGATAAGATCATCTCTATTAGGAGAACTGTCGCGGATATGATACCTTGCGTGGAGGCTGGAGATATTCTTTTCATTACTGTCGACCGGTGTCTGGATGAACAAGGGACTAATGAGTCGAAAGCTGGGGAAATCCACTATCCACGCTCTTCCATGGATCTGTATTTTCTAGCTTAGACTGACTAATAGTATACGGCAACATGCAAGACTTTGCTCTCTACTGGGGACATAGTCAGCCGACTGTATGGGGATCTGTCACCTAGCATATTAACTCCTGCTTCGTTGTGCTTATAGATCTATTCAGGCACTTTGTTCCAACAGCCGATCCGTAAGTCAATGGCACGATACGTGCTATGATATATCCCAATCCCGATGTTTGAGGTATCGCCGAAGACGCACAGCCAGCGCCACGAGATCTGTTGATCCAATTAGCCCCCACTACTCACCACCTGTCAACTCCAGTGGTATATGCTTGCTAATATGTCAAGAAAATGAAAGTAAACCCATGGCACGACTGAATACACACTGGCCTTCATGATTCGAGAACGGTGCGTGCCTGACTAAGTGGGATCGCGGAAGAAAGACAAGATATCGAGCCCGAACGATCCCAACGCACGGGACTTTTTGCGCTTCTCCGGGATTAAGAGTGCTTCGTCGAGGTCGTCTACCTCAATGCCACGTTTGATGCCTGTTTGGCGTGAGTCTATGCTAATATACAAGGGTGTTCGGGCAGCGGAGTCGAATACGGTCGGTGTTTGCGAAGATGAAGTGTCGAATCCAGGCACTCTGTTACCAGCTTTCTCCTGAGTGGAGCTGGAATCAGAAGGGTCGGTTACGAAGACTGCCGATTGAGAGCCATCGATATTCCGCGATTCCAGCCATTCTTCGTACTCTATTCTGATCCTTGTAGTCTCGTTTTCAACAAAGGCACGATACTGATCGTCCGTCTCACAACGCTCAGTACAGATCTGGCAGCTGATGTAGTAGGCCTGGGTAACAGCTGCAAAGCCTAGCATCTCAAATTCAGGAAGATTGCTGCCAATGAGTTTCGTTTTGTCCCAGTCTAGACAATCTTCACAAAACGCATTTTCGCAGAATCTGCAGCGAAACACCATACCACCCGCCATGTAAGCTTTTCTGGAACAATGAGTACAGACGTGTTGCGGACAAGAAGTGGCTCCAAATGGTCTGGTCATGGCGGCAAGGTCCACCTCGTCCAGGCACTCAGCGTGGTACGCCCGCGGGCAG
The DNA here is from genome assembly GCF_010093815.1 of Pseudovirgaria hyperparasitica. NCBI lineage: Eukaryota > Fungi > Ascomycota > Dothideomycetes > Acrospermales > Acrospermaceae > Pseudovirgaria > Pseudovirgaria hyperparasitica. Next base: position 25,808 of record NW_022985572.1, read on the forward strand.
CCAACACAGCAGTGTAGTTCGCCACCGTCCCAACATATGTGACAGATGGATTCATGCTCAATTTCAGGTTTTTTTTCGCGTACTGGCTCTGCAAGGCGTGGGTCCTTTCCTGCGAGAGTTGGCACCGCTTCCCAATCTCCGCAATCTATGCTCTCTTTACTAACCTCCCACCCGTCGACCGTAACAGTAGTGTTTTTGCCTTCGCGTCTGTCCGCTCTCGTAATCCCTGGTGGCAGAACAGCATCGATTTCTTTGTCCGTCACCTGTTGTTGAAAATGCTTGCCTTCATATACAGCCGTCTTGACCTTCTCCATCTCCGAGAGCCATTTCTCTTCATCCGTGTCTGGTCTACTTGATGCATTATCCATGTTGTGGAAATCAACAGGTTGGTCTCGACATTTATCAAGCATTGTTTCAACGTCCCACGAAAGCATTTCGTTTACGTCAACCTGTGGACGAGTCAAGGTCTGAGCGCCTCTGCGAAGCAAAGATTTGAGCTCTGACATGCTTAGTTGTGGCATTGCGTCTGACGCTACTTGTCCATGTGTATTCTTTGACGTCAATCGGCCGTGAATGCTCTGCATTGACTCTGTAATCTTAGCAGATAGGTAAAGCTTCTTTCGAATTCTACCCATCATTTGCTCTTCGACTGTGCCAGCTGTGCAGATTTTATAGACTGTTACTGGCTGTGTCTGTCCAATTCTGTGGGCCCTAGCTTCGGCTTGTATGTCTGCTTGGGGATTCCAGTCCTGATCGAGAAAAATAACTTCGGTCGCGGTGGCCAGATTGATGCCTAGTCCGCCAGCGCGCGTCGATATCAGTATGACATTATGGTTCGGCGTCGTATTGAATAATCGTATCGCCAAATCTCGACGGGCTCGTGAAGTACTGCCGTCCAAGGTTAAGTAGTTGTGCTCCGCTCCATCTCGGAAGCCCATGAAAGCAAGGACATCCTCCACGCACTTGAGCACACCTAGGAAGCCTGAGAAAATCAACACCTTCTTCCGTTTCTCAAAAACAAGATGTTGAAGCAGCTTCCGTAAGACAATGAACTTGCCTGAAGCCAGCACGATATGTTCTCCTACCAAGTAGCCATCAGGCGCAGCGTTCGGCAATTGATAGGGGTGTGTGCAGCATTTGCGAAGCTGCATGATGAGGTTCATTAATCTCGTCCAAGTTGACTTAGTTGAGGTAGCTTCTTGCTCGGCTTTCTCTAGTTCCAGAGCAGTTTCCATAATTTCTCGGCTTTCTCCCCAGCCATAGTCGAAAGCACTACGCTGATGGGCCGCTTCACTATGTGATTCTCTTGCTTGCAATAATAGCTCAACCTTTGTTAATCTTTCTTGCTCCAATATCTCAACCCGCAAAGCCTTTTCTTCTTCTTGTTTCACGTCGGAAAAGAGATCGTCTAGTATGGCATCACCGGCCTTGGTAAGAAGTCGCATATACCAAAACTTTTGCATGGGTGTTAGTGGTACATAGAGTAGCACTTCTGTTTTTGGAGGTATGCCTAGATTGACTCCTGGTGAGTTTTTCAACCTTCGGAGCATAATAACTTCCAATAGTCTTCTTGCGTGGTCCATGACTTGCGTGCTGACATTCCCTTTGGATAGATCAAAGGCGTCACGGAACAAGTCTGCAGTTCTGTCGACAAAGACGTCCGGATAGAGCCAGTGAAGTAATGCCCAGAGCTCTGTCAAATTGTTCTGTAGTGGTGTACCAGTCAGTATGAGTCTGTACTCGGCCTTCAGGGTTTGGAGTGCGCCAGCGATAATCGTTTTGTTGTTCTTGATTTTGTGTCCTTCGTCAAGGATCACGTAGCGCCATACAAACGATGTTTGGAACCACGATTTTTGTCTAAGGAAGATATCGTACGTGGTAACAATAATGTCGAATTCTCCGATCTGCTCGCCGTCAAGTTTCAAAGCTTTACGAGACTTTGCGATCTCGTTGCCGAAGCGATCGTCGAGCCCTGTAGCAACCCTCTTAAGCGACATGCGCTCCTCTGCCGTTCCATGCAACTGTATGATCTTAAGCTTCGGTGCCCATTTTCGCACCTCTGATATCCACGAGGACAACACACTAAGAGGACATATCACAAGATAAGGTCTTCTTTCTTCGAGATGGTTGACGGGGTGTTCATTTTCAATGAATTGCATCAGGGCGATTGTTTGTAAGGTTTTCCCGAGGCCCATCTCATCACCAAGGATCCCGTTCATACCGTTGCGATATAGATAGACTAAGAACGATAGACCCGTCAATTGATATGGCTTCAGTGTTGCTGTAAGGCCTGCAGGCTGTTTGTCCAGCTCTTCGTAGGTGAATGTATCAGGTGCGTTGCCGCCAGCCGTGTGTGAAAGCTTTGTTATGTAATTGCTGTGTGGCAATAGCGGCTTGAAGTAGCTCTGGTGTTCTAGCAGGAACTGGTCTCGTCTTTTGATCGTGTTCATTTCTATGTCTTGACGTACACGGTTTCGAGCAGTGTTGGCCTTGGCGACCATGCCATGCTTCGTACGTTTCGGCCTCATTGTATCAGATATTAGGATTGTTTTAGTCTTGCGTCTTTTAGCCTTGCTAAGATCCTTGCGATAGCGTTCTAGTTTGAGAGCCTTTTTCACATGGTCTTGCGCACGACGAATTTTGGATAGACGTGTACCGACTCTCGACGACTTCCTCTCGATCAAAGGATATGATGGACGTTGCAGTGCTGATGTGGGGGTTTTTGAGGGTATCTCAACGTGGGAGAATCTCCGAATTTGTGTTGCAGATGGATGGCTCCCGACCGAGCTGAATTGTGCTAGTAGATCTAAAGCGTGCGTCTGGCGTCGCTTCGGCGGCATGGCTGCGATTGGTGACGGTTGCGGATTTGCCATTTTGTTCATTGTTTGACCGATTTGGCGGGACAATGGGATACGCTGCAAGGACTCTTAGCAATACGTTCAAGTGAACAGGCGAAACGTGTGACGCCGGTACGTACCCCTGTGCTTCTTACGACTTCTCAAGTGAACAAAGGCGCCTATCAGGCGATCAAATGTGAGTGATGTGTCTGACTTCCATGGGGTACGTAAAGCAACGTTCGCGGATAAATGAACAGTTACTGAAAATATGACCTTCGGAAGCCTGTCACTCAACCTTGCCTAGTAAGAAGTCGCGTCTTTGACGCGTCAAATTATACGCCTTAAGGTTCTAGAACTAAATCCGAATCTCCGAGCGCACGGACACCTCACCATCTTCCAAGGCCGTATCTTCATTCCACCCCAACCGCTCATTCTGCGCCAGCATCTCTACCCCATCGTCGCTTCAGTCATGTCTATGCGCCTGACCTAGCTTCAACAATGACACGCTTCTATCCCATTTACGTGCGGCGTTCGGATGGGAAGCTGGAAGTTTCAGGCAAGAATGGCAGACTACGCGACCGGAATGGCCCATCAGCTGAGCAGCTCGACAGCACACCGAACAACAAAGGAATTTCCGACTACTATCGCGAGATTGGCGCGGAAGAAACAAAACATATTGATTGGAGGAGGAAGCTTGCAGGTATGCTTGTCAGGCAGATTGGGCAAGACAAGCTACACCAGGGTAACACATTGTCTTTTTGCCCGCTTCCATGTCATCACTGACCAGCACAGAAAGACAAACCACAAGCATTCTCGTCGCGCTTCCTGATAACTACCGTCTCTATGAACACATAAAATCTCGAACGACAGATGGAGAAGCTCCAAAGAAGAATCATGCGGGAGGAGGACATGACCGGCAAGACGCGTACCTTTATGGCCATCCGATGGGTCCGAAGAAACGCTTTCGGAGCCCGGCAGACTTTTTCCCTCACCTGCTTTGGCTTTGTACAGATGTCAATGGTAACACCGATAATTGCTCGTGCAAGCTATGCTGCCCCGAAGAGATTGAAGAGAAGAAGGCTCCGCAGGCCGCGCAGTCACCCATCAATAAAGAAGAGCCCGAGGTGATGCCAGAGCCAAAAGACATTTTGCCACCACAGGGAACCATAAATGAATCATCAAATCGATCTTTATCCAATCTGCCGTCTCTAGTGCGCAAACAGTCCCCTGTGCCACAGTTGGCAACTACTCCTCCCACTGTTCCAGCGCCGTCACAGCTCCCAACTCCCCGCTCGATAGACCAGCAGATTGACACATCGTTCAACAAGTTCCACAATCGTACCGCTGAAATAGTCTGGTTCCAACGTGGCCAGGCGTGGGCCCTCGGAGTGATCACTCGCCGATATAGGACGAAGAATGAGCAACAGCAAGAAGCTCGTCATTATGTAATTCAGCCACTATCTTATCCCCTCCACAATCCTCCATTAGCAATTATAACAGACGAAAGCCATCTGCGACCCTGGCTAGCGTGGAGTCCTCCTCCGCTCACACACCAATCCATCCACGATCAGCCCATTCGCATTGTACCTTATCACAGCATCGACTGGGTGGGTGTCTCAGAAGGCAAATATGGCCCGGGTGAGGTCGAGGTAGATGCCAGTATTCTTGCGGCGAAAAGCGTCGAAGACACCTTCACTTTGACTGAACCTCTGAAACGTACTACTTCAGGAGGAGTAGAAGAGAAACGTTGGAACTGTATCTTTCTAGGGGGCGAAAAGATCTGGCTCGGGGACTCTCTCCGACTGCGTATTGCCCCCGGCAATACCGTCATGGCGCTAACAGAGATTATCGAGCGAGTGACCAAAAACCAATCAACCTATACACTTGTGGGAGACTTATACTCTCTCGTGGCTCTCAGTGCAACATCTCAAGAGCCGCCTGAAAATCGCAACATCCCCATACGCATGCGCGAAGACCTAAAATGGCGAAATGGTATTACGAACACCGCGAAGCGTGGTAAAAGCTACTGGAAGCTCATCCAAAACGATTCCCGCCTATCTATCAACCAAATCAAGGGCCGATGGTACGAAGACTCATATTTATTGCCTTTGTTGTCGCAAAACAACAGTCAGCTCCAACAGGAACTAGCAAACGGTCAAGTGACAGAGCAAAACGGGTTCTTGAACTCCAGAGGAGACTCAACGATTCTATACAATAGCCAAGATAATCCAGGAATACGTTGTGCTGACAGAAAAGACGCATTTGGAAAGAGTATACCGGCGCATACGGTATTTGCAAGTGGCATCGATCCGCCCGCGCAGAGTCAAAGGACACAACAACAGCAGACGCAACCGCAAAATTACGAGCCGCAATCACAATCACAGTCACAGTCACAGTCACAGCAACAAGGCCTAGAGCAGTTTGTGAATCTGGATGGTGAAGAAGTCCCTGGGTTTGGACAGCAATATAGCTCGCAGGGGCAGGAACAAGGGTTTTTCTGATCCACGTATCTACTTGATGTTGAAAGAGCTCAAGTGATACCCAAGATTCGTTCATACGGATTTGTTATGTATCAATACCATGCATAGTGACACATAGATTGCTCGTGCAAGCGGCTCGGCGCAATGAGAAACATCCTGATGACCAGGTAATGTCTTTGACGCCGACTGACGACGAATACATCAGCATAGATCTCTGATATATGATGGCCGTACTTTCTGTATCTTGATATTAACGATACCCTCTGTGCGCAAGCCACACTACCTCAACAACTCACCTGCAAGATTTGTTACGCCTATCTCTACATGCAAAGCCAACTACACAACAGATCAGATAAGCATGCCGACGCCCAGATGGACATACATCCCATGCCGGCCACCTAAGAAACCCATTCCATACCTTGGGGTCTTTCCATCAACTTTGGCAGGCCCCCTTGAGCGGTCACCATAACGCATACAGTATCGGTCCGGGCCCTGACACGCGGATGACAGCCGCTTGCCCGTCTCATGGGTGGGTCCGCGTGCCGTTTCTAGCCAAGGGCTCCGATGGTTGTTATCAACAGTACTGGGATTGCTACGAATCCGGCATGCTTTCCATCACACGTAGGTATGCTGAAGACGGGCGTGTGCGGTTTTCATGCACAGAATTGAGAGTGCGGTTGTGCTAAGTTGCAGGGGACATGAAAAGCATGAGGGGGCACAGAGAGAGTGCTGCACGCAAGGCTGACATTCCTTGTGAACCTTTGGCAAGAAAAATCAGAAGAATCAAGTCAGATTGAACGTGACCCTGCAATAATTCGATAGCAACTATGCACCGCTCGTGTATCCTTCATTCGACTTCTCCAAAGCCCTCAAATCGCCCAAACACCGATCCCCCCATGAGGACCCGTTAGACAGGCTGAAGAACGTAACCACACGGTGGCGCAGAACTTGAAAACGGCACACCACTGTGGGTACACTTGCGCCATCTGAACCGGTGTTGGTTGGAGTTGAATGGCTTTAGGACGCCAATGATGAGGGCTTGCCAATGAACATGGATGGGAATAATGTTCCATATCCAGCGCACGTTTAACGAGTGAAGGATGCGAGCGACAGGGGACAGGGTCACCCTTTAATGGGTGACTGTCGTGTCGTGGCTTCCCGGGTACATATAAGAGGAAGGAGCGCCGACGACTGCCATCGAAATCCTTTCCAAGCTGTTCATTACCTTCCTTCGTTAACTTCCTTGCTGTTGAGTTTCTCGAACACCGCGGTAACTTCAACGGATCTGAGAGGTCACATGGCTACAATCGCTGTTGGCGGCCTCGAGCCGTCTCCTGTGCGTTTTCCCGACCTCTTCATGTGAGCTGATTGACTGACGGTATTGTGATGTGCAGCCAGAGTACGATGAATCTGCTCCCAGTGGCGGAAATCCGCTGGAAGTCAATGTCAATGACCCGTATGCTCTCCAGGAGTTTCACTATACCTATCTCGTCTTCTGTGCATTCATTGTATGGCTCATCATCCCTGGCATTGGTCTCCTCTATGGAGGTCTAGCACGTCGCAAGTCGTCTCTCGCCCTTTTGTTCCAGTCACTATTGGTTGCTTCAGTGTAAGTCATGTATGTCGAGGAACGAAAGCCTGGACTGATTCGCTGGTGCAGGACCACCTTTCAGTGGATGTTCTGGGGCTATTCGCTTGCCTTTTCGCGGACCGGAAATTCCTTCATCGGCGACCTGAAGAACTTTGGTTTGATGGGTGTCGGTGTGGCTCCTTCGCCTGGGTCGGCCTATATCCCCGAAGTAGTGTTCTGCCTCTACCAGATGTTCTTCTGCGCCTGTACGGTACAGATCGTTATCGGTGGAGCGTTCGAGCGTGGCCGCATCGTCCCCTCCCTCGTCTTCTCTTTCTTATGGGCTACTATCGTATACTGTCCGATTGCGTGCTGGACCTGGAACTCGAACGGATGGCTCTATAACCTTCCATCTCTCGATTATGCTGGAGGTGGTCCAGTACATATAGCCAGCGGCTGGTCTGCTCTCGCATATGCGTTTGTCCTTGGCAAGCGCAAGCACCACGGCGAGAAATCCCATCACAAGCCTCACAATACCACACTAGTTTTCCTGGGTACCGTATTGATCTGGTTTGGGTGGTTTGGCTTCAACGGAGGTTCCGCACTGAACGGTACTGTACGTTCCATGTATGCGGCCTTCAATACAAATACTGCTGCATCAACTGGTGTTCTCGGCTGGGTCATCATCGACTTTATTCGGACAGGGGGAAAGTTCTCCGTCGTTGGTGCTTGTGAAGGAGCCATCGCTGGATTGATTGGGATTACGCCTGCTGCAGGATTCACATCACTATGGACTTCTGCATTGCTTGGTTTTATCACTGCGGTAGCCTGCAACTCGGTCAAGAACCTGAACAAGTGGATTGGAATTGATGAAGGTATGGATGTTTTCAAACTTCACGGTATCGGTGGAATGATTGGTTCCTTCTTGACTGGGATATTCGCCCAACAATGGGTGGGCGCACTCGACGGTACATCTACTGGGTACTCGGGCGCTATGGATGGTGTCGGTATACAGGTTGGACGTCAGCTCGCGGAGATTGTTGCAATTGGTGCCTATGCTTTCACGGTTTCATGCATACTACTTTATATCTTGAAGTACATCCCGGGCATGAATCTGAGGGTTAGTGAAGAGGCGGAGATGATCGGTTTGGACCTGGACCAATTCTTTGACGAACAGATAGGTGATTGGACCATGGTCGAGCAGCACGCTGCCATCAATGATTCGATAACCCCAAGCAGTCAGCACAGTATCAAGCAGACCTCAGAGATTCCTAAGAAAGCTGCTTAGATATAGGCTACGAGGTGGTCGATCTGGTCTTGTCAACGATTTTTTGGAGCGATTTCCCTTAGTACCTCGTAAGCTCCTTGATCAGATCTATGCCACCATCAAACGGCATTTATTTTCTCGACAATTGTTTTTAATCGTACTGGAGACTGTGACCAGTCATATTTCTCGAGCTCACCGTTCTGGGTGATGCAGTAGAGAGCCTCAGCGGCTGCAACCCGAATCTAGGAACATTATCAGCGAGTCTATTAGGCCTTATAATGCAAGGCACGTACCTTAGGAAACGGATGGACAAGCATGCTCTTTATCTTAATCAGCACTAATGCCCTAATACTCTCAACCTCTGCAAGCCCACGATACAGCTCCAAAGCCAAACACAGCTTATGCATTTGCGTCGACTTGAAGTGACTCTTCTGTACCAAGCTAAGTAGCGTACGCCACTTAAACTCCGTACTGGCAAGGCGACACATGACACGCATGTCGAACAAGAATGTCAGACTCTCCATCAGCGGGAGAAGAACTCTGTCGTTACTCACATGCTGCTGATAGACGTCCACTAGAGAGTCACCGAATTCGAGCAATGCGAACGTGTCTGGACTGGACGTGCTGGATGCGGGGAAGTCGGTCAGAGTGGCGATGAGCGCCATGCGGGATGCCTGCACGACAGACTCGGACGCCATGCCCATTGCTGAGACATAGCCTTCGAGGATGGCGGATTTGAAACGTTTCGAGACGTTAGATTGCAGGAGAGCAAGAAATGCTTTGAAGTATGCATACGAGGACACGCCTTCGGTGGTGACGATCTGGGAGCTGGGGTTCTTAGTAAGGAGTTCATGCTGTGCAAAAAGGAAGGGCCGTACATATATGAGGACCCGCCGTCGACCAGAGCGAGAGCCTGAGCTGCACGCATGCGGATCCTGTCCAATTTTTCGAGAGATAGACGGACGACGGAGTCGTAGAGCGGCGAGGAGGCGGGTGAGTCGAGGAATGTACATCGCCAGGCCGATTCTGTGGCGCAGAGAGCTTCGAGACGGACGAGAGAACCGACGTCGCCGCGCTCGTTGATCGTGTAGTCATTGAGAGCGGTATGTAGGGCTTGAGCTATCTTAGAGATCTGATCTTCGCGGTCTTTGCTTGTCGAGGATGCTACGTCTGCGAAGGTGAGCTGGAGACTTTTGAGGGCGGTGCAGCGGGCTTCGATGTCGACTTTTGGGGTGCATCGCTCGGTGAGGACTTGAATGATTTGTTGCGGGAGATCTGATGTGGTTGAGAGGTTGTCTGTGGATAGGACGTGGTATGCTGAGCCGAGGGCTAATGTATATCCAGCACCTTTTGCACCGGAATAGGATGCGCCTTGCTTGAGAACTGTTAGCCATTCCGTGGTGACTCGAGCCAGGTCGCTGATAGTTGCAAGTAGAACGTTCTCGACTGCGCTTGGAGCCATCCCCAGGATGTCTTTCTCGTCTCGTCGAAGGCACCAGTTCAGATGGCGCTGGAGGGTGCGGGCATCTAAGTCTAGGTTTGGCTGCTGTCCATAGATGACGTGTGAGAACTTCGCCATGGAGGAAATTAAAGAGCAAACGGCAAAAGCGGTAAGCTCAGGACGGGAGATGGTCGAGCTGAAGTCTTTCTCTTGCAGCTTCAGGCTACTGAGAATGTCCCAAGGCGACAATCGGCGGAGATCATCCATACCTCTTTGCAGTGCTTGAACACCCTTCACCACTGCGACGCACCCTTCGTGTTGCATGACACACCTGTCAATTATTGCGGACAGAGTCATCATAGTACCGTGACGCCCTTCCACATCTCTTTTTGGCAGTACCAACAGCTGCCACTTGACCTGTTGGAACATCGATGCTACCGTCTCAATATCCATGAATGAGCTCAAAGAAGCAATTCCAACCGAACTTGAAATACGAGAAGATGCATCAACAGATCCGACCCCACGCCACCCCAAGAAATTATCATAAAGTCCCTGCCAATAAAGAACATCAAGTCTGGCTGCTTGTATGGCTACAGTACGCAAAGCACGGTCGCGGAGGCCAACAGCATGAAAGTCAACGATCTGGACTAATGGTATGCCCTGGATGATGGTGTCTGGATGTCGACCGACCAATTCTTGCAGCGCAGCAGAGGATCCTCGCCGGATGTTGCCAGCAGGGTCGAGGCATGCTGCGACTAGAAGCTCGATAGCAAGGAACTGGACGACGGATATGTTGCCGTGTTTCCTTATATCGGCCGCCTTGATGTCGACTGTGCGCACACCAGATAAGTCTGAAGCTGCATATCTCCGTGACATTGCCCAGATTCCAAAGCACGCAGCGTCTCTTACATTCGTCCCAATCGAGCTTCCGGTCGACGACCGTTGCTCGAAATTTAGCGCCAGGAGTAGAGCATTGAGGATATCCGCAAGCTGGGAGGTTGGCGGTGCTTTCCGATAGAGCAAATGTGCAAGCGTCAAGGTGAGGCCATGCCATCTCAGGGGGTTGACTGCGCTGAGGTCCCTTTCTGAATCATGCCAAAGCACGTCCTCTGCAAGAGATCCAATGACTGCCTCAACGACCTCCTCGGCAAGTACAGGGTCGAGTTTTAGGGTGATTGTACTCAGAGCTTTACTTGCTGCTAGCCTCACCGGAGTATCTCCATCAGCCAGAGCTTGGAGCAGGTGATCGATAACCTCTTCCAGGATCGCAGAGAGGTCGATACCTGGAAGCATAGCCTCGTTCTGCACCCCATGAACGACGATTGTGCGAAAACACTTGATGAGTAGCTTTCTGGCTACAGCAGATGCTCGGACAGCGGACAGATGAGGCGAATCGAGGACATTCTGGCTGGTCTGGTATAGCGCGGGAATGAACGTTCCAATTTCTTCGGCAGTACCAGAAGAGAGCAGTTGGCTAAAGAATGTGAGTACGCCAAGGTAGCCATGAATCGCTGAGACTTCGCTCGATGAATGTGTGAAGAAATCAAGCGACCACTGGATCATCGAGCGCAGGAGCCCGATCTTACGCATATCTGGTCTCAAGATGAGTCGAACGAGAAGTCTGCTTGCCGCATTACGCTCTTTTGTCGCAGAGCTCATATACTTGATACATAATGGGAGAACACGGAGAGGTACACTAGAGAGTGTTTGCGGCAGTTTTGGATGATCTAGTGATGTTTTCTCTTGAGTAATGGCAGTGGAGGAGATAGTCGCCAAGTCGAATGGAGCCAGCATCAAATGAGACAGCCAAAGCAGAAGAACATACCGCTCTTGCCACGCGGATGCAGTCGTTATGTCTGAAGCTCGATCGTCATCGTGGCTCAAAATTTCGAGCTGCGATAGAATGGTTTCTAAATATCGTGGTTCGTTGTTCAGAAAACCAACAATGACTTTCTGGCCGCGTACTTTACAGAACACATCGATGATCAGTCCTATGGCACTGGAAAGCTGCACCTGTTGAGAGACTTGCTTATGTCTAGGGCTGTACTGTAGATACAGCAGGTATGCTTCGACCAATGGCGGAATAAGATACTTCAGGTGCGAGTCTAGTAATTGGGGGTCTTCCTGGAATGGGCTTATCTACCAGGGATCAGCAGTAGTCCGTATGAAATAGTGTCTCGAGCATTCCATTCGTGAGTCATACTAAAGCAAGGACTCGGTTCAAGTCTCGTTCCTTGATGCTATGGTGGACCGAGATTGTATGCGAGTTTGATTGGGACTTCTTCCAAAGACAGCGGCCCAAGAGAGTCCTCAGCTCAAGAAGATAAGAGCCAGAAGCCCGTTGAAGTTCGATGTCTTCCTCATGGGTAGACACCATACTCAATCAGCCGGACACTTACCACATGAGAGGTTGAGTGATGTATCTTGGGTTGTTCAATATTGTACCGTAGGAGTAAGGCTGTATCCGCGCCGTGCCAAGCATTTGTAGAGATCGGATCCTACCATCCAATCCCGCTACGCGAGGGTTCCTCAAGCGTCCAGCGTATAAATGCGTATTTATACGTACAAAATGTAACGTCTGCGTACGGAATGTAACGTACAGACTAAGCAGGTCAGCAGATCCAGACGCTCTATATGATTTTATATGGGGCGTTCGGATCGAGGGATACCCGAGACTTACCGAGTACATACCACACTTATTTGTCTTTATTTATCTTCATTATCTTCATTTATTTACTTTCTTGACGCGTCGTGACTCCTTAATTCGTCTATACTATTATTATCCGTGGTATTAAGTATTGAGTCTATCTACTCGTATAATTCATTACCGCTAGTAATTATAACGTTATTGTTAACGTCATAGTTGCTATTACTATTATAAGTGTTCTTAGCGCCAACCTTATTACTATTACCTTCGCCTAGGTCTTACATTCTATTCTAAAATTAGTATAATTCTAGGTTATAGTTAAATACCGGGGGAGGTAGATTATCGATAAGAATATCCTAAGTAGTCTTATTCGAGAGATCGCCGTCTACTTTAGAAAGTTATACACGAGTAACTACTTTAGAGCCTTTATTAATAATATAATTAGCCGCCTTAGTATACTTAATCTATGGTATTAAGTCGTTAACCTTAGAATTACTATCACTAGATATAAGGGTACTAGCGCCCTAAACCTTATCTAATATTCTATTAAACTTATCCTTATTAAGGAGATCTCGAGTAGATACCTAAGTAAGTTTACCTATAGCTATAGATAGACTATTTATCTAGTCTAGTCTTATTCTATTACTCTAATTAGGCTTAAACTAACGCGAATCTTTAAGTAGATTATACTAGATAGCCCTTAGTTTATTAATTATCTTACGTACTTAGAGTATATTGCGAGTTTCTCGTCGCGCTAAGCTCGTAGCCATCTCCTCGATATTACTATTCTTATCTCTTTAACTAAGTGTCTTATATACGTTATACCCGGCTTCTTTAAACTTAAGACTAAAGCCGTAGAGTACGTCTCCGTTAAGTATATCCCTAAATAGTATATAGCGGTACTAGAGGTAGCGATAGGGTAGGATATACCTTCTAAAAAAAAGGTAGTTATAGTTAATAGAGTCTCTCTACGGCTTTAACGCTATACCGTTATTAACTTTACGTTAAGCGAATTAAATCTCTATACCTAGAAGCTTCTAAAATAGTAGAGGAAAGTCTTCTAAGCCTAGATATTAACGACTTAAGCTAAGTGTTTTAGTATAGAACTTAGTTACTCGTTTTCTACTCCTTATATCCTAACTTTTAACTTACTAATCGAGCGCTAGAATAAGGCTAGTAATAGAGAACTTCGCCATTATCTTCTTTATCGCTAGGGTACGTGCTTTAATTATAGAGTGCTAGGCTTTAATAATATTCGTGGTCGTAATCTAAAGTAATATAGGTAAGTATTACCGTGTAAATATCGCCTATAGATACTTCTTTAGCGTCTAATATACCTATATATACTTAGGTAAGTTAAATAGTAGCTTTTTTAAACGACGTTTACCTTCTACTCGTAGATTTAGGCCATTTTAAGTATCTTAAGGTCGTATATTAGTCGTTAATAGTAGTATAGAGTTATAAATAGATACTATAGATACCGTTAAGGATATTTTCCCCCACTTCGCGCTAGGCTTTTTAGAGCTAGAGAGTTGCCTTTTAGCGTTGGTAGACGTCTTAGTAGTAGAACGCATAGACGAATTTCTATTACTACTTTTTATAGCTTACTTAACTTCGAATTAACGCTCGGAATCTCTCTATAAATCTACGAGTCTCGCCCTTATCGCTACTACCCTCTCCTACTTCTTAATCGCTAGTATCTCTAAGGGATTTAGGTACTTTAGATCTCGTAGACACGCACGTATCGTAGTAATATTTATCGCCTTATTAAGCGACTTATTATAACCAATTTACGTATACTAATATATCGCCTATTTTAATAATCTCTATATATCTATATCCTTTACCTTTTCCTTAATTATATACTAAGAGTATACTATATAAAGGAACTATATTAGCTTTATTATACCCTCCTTAATACTAGGAAAAGCTTTATAAATTACGCGCTACTTAGCCGCCGAGTTATCCGTAAGGAAGTACCTTAGGTACTAGCTATTACCACGAGGTTAAATCTTACGATACTAACGCCTTAGCGTCTTTATAATAGTAGTAAGTATTCTACTCTTCTCTAACGTAGATAGTACGTATATACACGGGAGATAAGTATAAAGAGTAAAGACGTGGGATAGCAGTCTAATAGTTCATAGAGAGACATAGGAATGTATTTATGGAGTAATCTTACTCTTATACGAGGTTGATTCCTAACGAGCAGGAATCGGTTTATGCGGTCCACTTATATAGTAATATCGCTTAACTCAGCTAACTTAACCTAGCTCTAGCCACTACGTGGCTATATGGATTAGAATAGTCCATATAGATCCATTATAGTTCCCGTCCTAATAATATCCTTCTTCTTTTTATGCTTCGCCCCGAAGTACTTAAGTATATATAATCCTAAGTCTCTATAATCTATCGTGTACCTATATATCCGTGACTAAGTTTCTATAACGTTATAACCATCCTTAATATAGGTGAACTCGAGATTCTAGTTTACTTTTACTAGTTCATGTACGCGCTCATCCCTTGCTTCGTGGCTACTACCTAGGACATATAATTACTACTTTAGTCGAGTATATATTTAGCTTCGCTCGCCTTTGATTTTATTCTCTAGTATATCCACCTCGCTCTTAAGGTAAGTCGTTAATTCATATACTATCTTCCCTAGTTTAGGTTTAGAAGGGTCTGTAGTGGTCTATTCTTATTAGAACCGGTCCTATATAACCCATTCGCGTTATTACGGTTACTAATTTAGCTTCGTTAATCGCCGTTAAGGGTGGACGAATATTCCTTTCTTAGATCTCCAGCTAACGTATATATATAGATGTCTAATACTAGTCCTATCTCTAAGCCTACCTCCTCCTCTCATAAGACTCGCTCTAAAGGTATCGCCTCCTCCCCGGCCACGCCGGCTAAGAAGCCTACCCATCGCGGTAGCATAAAGGCGCGCTCTAAGTCGGAGAAGAGAGTAGCCAGGGCTGCTGCTATTACTACCTCTATTACTAATGTGGCCACTAGTCGCTCTAATCCAGGTGATCCTAGTACTAAACTTATGGATAAAGTGGTCGTAGGTTCTCCTCTCGCTCTAAAGCGCACGCCGCCTACTCTACCTCCTCTAGAGAATGAAGAAGATCTCGTCATAGACGATAATCGCGAGCCCTCGCGCTTACCCACGCCGCCGCCTCGCCGCTCTTCCTTCCGGTCTAACATGGACCGATTTAGTTACTCTAGGTCCTTTTAGGACCTTAATATTTACTCTAAACCCTAGCCTACTAATAATGAGGCCTAGGTCGCTGAGGATACTAAACGTAGTCGCGGTTTACGCCATAGGAAAACGGCGAACTACGGTTCGATATACTATGAGTGTATTAAGGGCTATACGGCCGGCTCTAAATATCTCTTTCGCTCTAACTCTAGTATCAGCTACTACTCTACTAACCGCGACGGGCCTATACGCCCTATCTTTACTCTACCTACCCGCTACCGCCGCTATACCGTGACTAGTAAGACTTGTCTATAGGTAAGTATAATAGGCTATCTTAATCTAGTGTAATCTAAAGTAGTCCGCGCTAATATATTCTTAGGTTCCTATGCGTATATAAGATATATATAACGACCTTCGCGTCCGCGAGACCCTCGGGGGTCCTTATAGCCGCCTACCTACTATATAGAGGGAGTTTAGGGAGCGCTACAAGCTCTTCCTAGAGGTTATTAAAGTATAAGTTACGAGCACGTTAATTGTTTTTAACATCTATTAATTTTTCTAGCCGCCGCGAGATCCCTAGCGCCTAGGCTACCTATTCTAGAGAGTCTATCCTAGCCATAGAGGCCGTAGAGAGGATTCGCTCTATCCCCCTCCGTCTATCTCGCGCTACTAACGGATCTCGTAAGAGGTCTACTATTTCTCCCTCTAAGTCGCCTCGTAAGAGGGTATATATTCCCTTCTAGATTATTCTAGATCGTGTTAGCTAACTTTAGACCTAGTCGCTACGCTCCGGCGCTTAAGGCTCTTCCCTCCAGGCTCTAACGGATCGGGTTATTACTCTAGAGGCTAAGGTCGTCGTCCTCCGCTACTATATCGTGCGGTTAGAGAGGACTATACTAGAGGTTAGGACGGATAATAAGATAGAGGAGTAGCTCTATGGTTCTAGCTCTATAGGTTTAGCTCTATGCCTAGCTCTATATATTCTAGATCTACTATAGGTGGTGCGCGCCGGCTCTGTTTGCCTAGCTTTTATCCATTTTAGTCCTTTTTAGACCGTTTAGATACCCGTCGGCTAGTTTCTAGCAATTTAATTCTTAACTTAACGATATTATATATGCGCTCGCTTAGCTTATAACTATCGGTTTCTATATTCTAATTTTCCTTAAGTTACCTAAGTGTGGGCACCGTATATAAATTAGTTTATCTCTATAAATTCCATCAGAGCACCCGAACTAGTGGCCTAGTAGTTATCGGTTCGGGTACTCTAACTTTTTATGTTTCGTGTTAAGAGTTTAATTCTATGGTAGGGTACCTTTTTTTAGGTTCTTGGTCCTATGTTTTTCTCGTGTATAATAGTCCATATTAGTCCATTCTAGACTCTTCTATGTTATTCTATTATGGTATGTCGCGTCGTGTTCCTAAAATGGTTGTTTACGCTTTCTTCGCGTCTAGTAACTATACGACGCTTAAATTATGGGGCTGCCATATAGAGTTTTCCTAGTGCGCGTCTAGATTTCCTGGTTTGGCACTTCGTTCTCTATAGTATTCTTCTTCTTTTTACGACGACCGCGACGTCGCTATACTTATATTAATAATGCGCTATTCTGTATCTTTTGCTTATACGTAGCCATTATAGAACTTAAGATATATACCGCTGGTTCCTAGGTGTCCTCGTCCTTAGTATAGTCCTTCTAACGGATTCTATATTTCTAAACACCGTCTTTATCGATCCCATGTTCGATAATATGGTCCACTTTAAACACGTCTAGTCTATCTTAGGGTATAATAGAGTGTAACTACACGTTAGTGCGGCCATACACGTTAGGTTAAAATCTTTCGAGTAGTGAGACGTGGAACACGTTATAGATTCTTATATCGCTTCCTAAGTCGAGCTCGTAGGCTCTTATACTAATATAACGTTTGATTCGGAAGGGACCAGCCATTTTATAATTAAGCTTCTTATTTACTCGCGACGTTCGTATATTACGGACGTTAAGAAGGACCTCGTCGCCCTCCTCGTACGTCTAATCCTTAGCTAACCTATTATAGTACTTTATATACGAGTCGTTTACTTATTAGATTATAGCGCGATAGTTACGTACGGTTTCGA